>NC_137032.1:9932608-9980572 GCF_032717465.1 Coenobita brevimanus
GTATACCATAGAATCTCATAATTTTCAACATACCTCCACGTGAAACACTATGAAACGCCTTTTCAAAATCCACCAAAGACATACTAAGTGGCATTTTCATCTCATTAGCTTGTTGCATTAGATGCCTTACAATAAAGATCTGATCATTACAACCTCGACCCTTTCTAAATCACGCTTGTTCTTCTCTTAAAATTTTGTCAATTACTGGCTCTATTCTGTTCAACAAGATTTTGGAAAAGACTTTTGCAACTACAGGTGTCAAAGTTATCCCCCTCCAATTGCCACACACACTTGAATCTCCCTTTTTTAGTATTTTTATTAGCACTCCATTATTCCACTCTTCTGGAATTTCACCATTATCCCAAGCTACATAAAAAAGTTTCAAAAGTGCATTCATCAACTCATTATTTTCCACCTTAAGCATTTCAGGAAATATTCCATCCTCTCCTGGGGCCTTAAAATTCTTTAACCCCTATATAGATTTTGCTACCTCTTCCAAGGTTATATCCCCTGTTTCTATCTGCAAATCTCTCTCGGCTGGCAAAATGTCCTCTTCAGCTGGGATTGGTCTATTTAGAACAGATCCAAAGTGCTCTTTCCACCTTCCTTTTATATCCAAATCTTTAGTCATCAAATTACCATTTCTATCTCGTACAGGTATTTCCTTCCTTCTCTTTTCAGTCCCAGTTAACTCCTTTATGGCCTGATACGCTGCTCTTGTGCTCTGACCGTCATTTTTACTTAATTTAATTTCTGTCTCTGTTGCCTTTTCATCATATAGTCTCCTCTTATCACGTCTAACGAAGCTTTTTACTTCACAATGTAAACTCCAGTACTTTGCTCTAAGTACTTCAACTACCTGACCATCAACATGTTGTTCTTCATTTCTTAACTTAGCCTCTTTCCTTTTCTGAATTGCATTCCATGTTTCATCTGACATCCACTTTTTCACTCTTGCTTTTCCGTTTTTCTTAATAGTAACCTTAGCACTCTCATGCAAAACCTCTTTTACCTTTCTCCACTTTTGATTAATATCATTGTCTTCAGATTCCATTAATATATATATATATATATATATATATATATATATATATATATATATATATATATATATATATATATATATATATATATACATATATATATATATATATATATATATATATATATATATATATATATATATATATATATATATATATATATATATATATATATATATATATATATATATATATATATATATATATATATATATATATATATATATATATATATATATATTATTGTTTGTAAAACATGTATATAGATATATGCAGCTTACATATATTTATAAAATCTATCTATTGCCAGACGCCATAATCCAGCAAGGGGTGGTCATTTGACTTTGACTTATTTGTTTTACGGGAAGGGACACTAACCCTCCACCAATCCAGTTCCTGACACGTAGGGAGCACGTACGGTTTGGTTATATGGTTACCACCCAGCACTGTAAATGGTTTCTTAGCTTATAGGAAACCATTTGGCTTGTTACTCAATGTAAAGCCACCTGTAAAGGCAAGAAAAGCAGTAAGAAGTGACAGGAAAGATAGGATAAATAGGAAGAGAGGAGGGCAGGCACAGAAAAAGAATGATAAAGGCTAATGAAGAAGTAGGCAGCAATACATCAAGTGAGTGGATGATGGTCACCACTACCTACCACCAATTTAATATATATATATTGTTATGAAGGGAGATTTGCCAGTTAGGTAGTCTCGTACCTTCCAGACGTTTCTGGTACCGTAAGTTTCGGTACGAGTCGTCAGAGTTGCCAGTTTGCCTGGTGTTTGTAAGCGTAGTTATTTCGTAAGTTAAACATTCATTTATTTTTATGCTGTTTCTTTGTAATATTTGATTTAAGTGATTGCTTGTTAAATTATGTAATTTAAGTTCGTATGATAAATGATTTATTTATTTATTTTTTTTATGTGTCCGACTCTGGGCATAGGCTTCACAGCCTGCTATCAAGGCCCAGCAGTCCTCCTACATACCATACACCTCTACATGTCACCACTTCGGCGCTAACACCCACCGTCCATATTGAATACATGCTAGGGCTGTCTCATACAGGACTGGTGTATTGGTATTAGCGGGGGTATTTTTACAACATGTCGGCGGGTCTTCTGGTAGATCAGTAAAGCCTGATTTAATGAAATTCAAGTCCTTAAACTGTTCCCTGCCCCAGCCGGGATTCGAACCTGGGTCCGTTAGGACTGCAGGCCACCTCTCTACCGATTGAGCCACCTTTTTTGAGTCACGAACCCCTTCGAGAATCTGGTGAACGCTATGAACCCCTTCCCTACAAAAATGCACATAAGCACAAACACAGCATATTGCATGCAATGAATATACATTATTTTATTGAAAACTACCTCACGCAGTGTATCACAAAGTATAAAACAGCCTTTACAAAGAATTGTTTCTCACTCTTTTTCATGCAAAAACTAATGGCCACTCGAAAAAATGAAATACATCAAACTTGAGCAAATTAAACAAAACAAAGCTTTAAGTCCGCTCAAAAGTTCATTTCAGTGAGAGGGTTGTTGTTGTTGCTGTTTGGCTTAAATAAGATGAAATTGTGGAGGGGCCTTTGACAAGGCAACAAGTGTCATCGTTGACATCCAGTTGATCTCGACTTTTCATTTTGATAGAAACAAGCGCTGAAATCCCTGACTCACAAAGGTATGTAGTTCCAAACGGAATCAGAGTACCCATACCTCGCTTTGCCAGACGAGGGTAGGCTTGTGTCAAAGAACACCAGAATTCTTCAAGACTTCGAGTTTTTTTTTTTTTTTTTTATAAGTTAATGATGCCAAACGGCATCGCGCAATCTCGCTAAATTGTTCTAAATTATTCTGTCCTTCACGGACCCCCTGTATCCCATCCATGGACCCCTTGGGGGTCCATGGACCCCAGGTTAAGAACCCCTGATTAAGAGTGTTATGTAATGTGACTATGTGCGACAACTCTAGCATGTTTTGATGTATCCTAGTTGGTACCGGTAACTGTTGTTACTAGGGGTTGATGCAAGACCAGCACGTCCGAGAATGTTTGAGAAGTAGGTTTTTCTATAACAATGCAAGCTTATATAAGATTGGGTAGAGATCATAACAAGTTTAGTCGGATTTCAGGTCAGTTTGTGTGAAGTGCAGTCGGTTTTGGTATAGTGCAGTGTCAGTGTGGTGTCAGTGAAGACTGTGTACTTTTGGTACTTGTAAAAACAGTGGCAAAGAGTGACGAGTTATTGAAGTTTGTATACCATTGAAACTTGAGAAAACAGTGAAGTGTCAAGCATTAAGTGTAATAACTGTGAAGTGTTATTAAGCATTAAGTGTAATAACAGTTACTAAAGTGTGTATAGCTCCAGTGCTGTTAGTGAAGATGGAAGGCATTAAGGGGAATTATTTGGAAAATAAAGACAGCGAACTTTAAGGACCCAGTGTTTATTTTTTCCTCAGCTGATATTGTGTACTGCACACCTAGAGGCTGACCATAAGAAGAACAACTCACTGGGCATCGTTCTTCTTGTACTGTACTACTGCTGTTAGAGCCTGTGGCAGTATGGGGACTGGGACTTAACACTGGTGTCAGGAGTGTGAGATTATTATTTCAGGGCTGCAGTGAGTCTAACCTTCGACATGGAAGCAGAAGGTGTGAAGACAAGATCTCCAGCTGGGCAGGAGGACGAGGTGCCATTGGCGGCAATTTTGGAACTAGTACAAGCAGACGGTAATTTTTTACAAGTGCACAGGGACGTCTTTTTTGGTGAAACCAAGGTATTTCTGATAGTTTTTGATGTGTTTTGAACGAATCTGACCTTCATTTCTGCCGCAAATCAGTATATTTCAAGATATCCCCCACCCCCCCTTCCCCCACAAGAATGGGGGAGATGGGCGAACCCGGGGTTTTTGGGTGGGGGAAATCACATATTATATTGATCTGCGATAGAAATGAAGGTCAGGATAATTCACAGCACATCAAAAACCATCAGAAATACACTGGTTTCACCAGCCAGGCCGCTGCTCGCCGGGCCGTCTGGCCTACTCCCCACCGCCTTGCACCAACAATCGCCTGCCCGCTGTCACCAGCAAACCATTATCTCCTAAGCTAAACTAAGCTAAGCCATAAAATTATATTTTTCCGTGCCAAGAACAATGGGGGACCTGTGGGAAAGCAGGGTTTTGGATGGGGAAAACACGCAAAAACGAGTGATTTCCGACTGAAACTGTTATCAAATTCAAACCGAAAACACTAAAATCCTTCGGAAAAATGAAATTTTAAGCTTCTTAGGGAGTCCGTGATTGCTAACTGGGGGGGCAAAGCCCCCCAGACCCCCCAGCACTGGCAGTGCTTTCTAACTGGGGGGCTTCGCCCCCCAGACCCCTCCTGACATTAACCCAACCTCATCTAACCTAATCTAACTGGGTGTAAATATGAAATAATGCCTTTACTCACCAGTTTAAAGTTCCTGAAGTACTTGCGGTAATTTTGCAGGCTTCACAGGTCGTGGCTGGAGACGAACTGACTTTCAAATCCTGCGGGACCCTAGCGTATCTGAAATTCAAATTTGCGCGCCGGTTGTATCAGTTTGAACTTCACTCATGAGCAGATTGCGTGTGACGTAACAGTAGACACATGCTTTAGCCCCACCCATAAGTCACGTGAACCGTGACGTGATGGTAGACACACGCGAGACAGGGCCACAATGCATTAGGCACGTGCTGCAATGGGTCTCACGTATCGCCAGACTATGTAGAGTAATTTTTCGGAAAATTTTCAAAAATCTTTTTTCGCGTTAATATTCATTTGTGGAAGTTGTTTCTAGGGTTCAAAATGTTCGCAATGGTGAGGTTTAGATATCTGTAAGAGTAAAATTGAGATTCCAAATCCCTGTGCACTTGTAAAATAATACCAAGCAGACATTCGACAACTCCAATAACTGCTACAGGCCCTAAGTGATGAAAAGAAAGAGCGCAGGAACAAAATTGAAGAACAAATACATTCACTGAATGAAGCGGAGAAAGACCTCAAAGAACTATTATAGGCACGAAGTGTACAACTGAAGCCACATAGTGAACAACTAGAGGCACAATGTGAAGAACAAAAAGAATGATATGAACAACTTCAAGAGGCATCAGAGGAGCAACAGGGGGAATTACAACTGACTATGCAAGGACAGCCGGATGCATTCATTGGGGAAATCAAGGAAGAACAGCAACAGCTTAAGGAGGAAGTAGATACCAAGCTAGAGCAGCAGAAGTATGAGGTAAGCAATGATGTGGCAGAGTGTAAACAGCATGTAGACGAACAGTTCAAGACAGTTAATGAGGAAATAGTGACGGAGTGCAAACACCATGTGGAAAACCAGCTGAAAATTAGCGAGGGAATAGCGACAGAGTGCAGACAGCATGTGGACAACCAGCTGAAGATTAGCGAGGGAATAGTGACGGAGTGCAGACAGCATGTAGATAACCAGCTGAAGCATGTAGTTGACCATAAGAGGATAATTATTGAGAAAATGGAGGCTGTAGAGAGATATTGCACTGCTGACCCTCAGGTTAGTGTACAGGGAGCATATGAAAGGAATGGACAGTGTATGGTGAATCTTGATGGATCCCAGGCATCTAAAGGTAGCATTGCAGGGTTGAATAATCAGAATGTTGGAGGTTCAAGTCCTGGACATAATTATGATGCCTCAGTTTTTAGGCCCCAAACCAGTGAAGTGCATGGTTATAATGGGGATCCAGTTAAGAAGAAACTTCAAGAAAGTGATGGTTGAGTATTTTGGGAAGCTTACCCTGCACAGTTTGAGTTACTTGCGGATCAGAATGGTTGGGATGATAAGAAGGCGGCAGAGAATCCACCACTGAAGAAATGCAAGAGAACCGTGATGAATAGTGTGTGAGAAGACAGAAGGACAGACGACATGCAGCGTTGTAGGAATGGGAATCACAGGAAGAAATGCTGCTGTACTGTAGTGACAGGGCCGGCATCGGATGGAGAAGACCTGGGGAGGAAGCAGATGGAGGGTGCAGATTTGCAACCGGTGCTGGAGTGGCTGCAGTGGAGTGCAGTGCGACCATCATGGGGAGGAGTTTCCAGGTTGGGCCCTGCGACCAGGAGCTACTGAAGTCAGTGGAATCTTCTTCGTTGCAACGGACTACTGGGAACTGCTGAAGTCAGTGGAATCTTCTTCATTGCAACTGACTACTGGAGCATCGGTAGGAGATGCCCAATTACCTCAGCGAGTGTTGGCAACTGGTGGTTCTGAAGAAGATGAGGTCTGAGATCTTGGATGAGGCCAATAACCAGATCATTAGTGGGCACCTGGGAGTGAAGACAATTCTAAGCTGGCTGCAACACAAATTCTACTGGATTGGCATGCGTCAGGATGGTGAAGAGTTAGTGTCGGACCTGTGATGTGTGCTGTGTCAAGAAGAGGACCAAGACCTTCCAGGAGGAGTGGACTGTGTGGAGGAGCAAGGACATCGTCGGAAGTGGCATAGAAGAAGACCTGATAAGTTGAAAGATTATTTTGTGCACAGTTGGATGTTTCGTTAGGATTAGGGTTTATGTTTGTTTATATTGTGTAGTTTTGTTGGGACGACAAAGAACTAGGGAGGGGGTAGTGTTATGAAGGGAGATTTGCCAGTTAGGTAGTCTCATACCTTCCAGACGTTTCTGGTACCGTAAGTTTCGGTACGAGTCGTCAGAGTTGCCAGTTTGGTGTCTGTAAGCATAGTTATTTCGTAAGGTAAACATTCATTTATTTTTATGCTCTTTTTCTTTATAATGTTTGATTTAAGTGATTGCTTGTTAAATTAAGTAATTTAAGTTTGTATGGTAAATGATTTAGAGTGTTATGTAATGTGAGACAACGCTAGCATGTTTTGATGTCTCCTAGTTGGTAACTGTTGTTACTAGGGGCTGATGCAAGACCAGCACGTCCGAGAATGTTTGAGAAGTAGGTCTTTCTATAACAATGCAAGCTTATATAAGATGGGGTAGAGATTATTACAAGTTTAGTCGGGTTTCAGGTCAGTTTGTGTGAAGTGCAGTCGGTTTTGGTATAGTCCAGTGTCAGTGTGGTGTCAGCGAAGACTGTGTACTTTCGGTACTTGTAAAAACAGTGGCAAAAAGTGACGATTTATTGAAGTTTGTATACCACTGGAACTTGAGAAAACAATGAAGTGTCAGGCATTAAGTGTAATAACTGTGAAGTGTTATTAAGCATTAAGTGTAACAACAGTTAGTAAAGTGTGTATAGCTCCAGTGCTGTAAGTGAAGTTGGAAGGCATTAAGGGGAATTATTTGGGAAATAAAGACAGTGAACTTTACGGAGGCAGTGTTTATTTTTGCCTCAGCTGCTCTTGTGTACTGCACACCTAAAGGCTGACCATAAGAAGAACAACTCACTGGGCATCGTCCTTCCTGTACTGTACTACTGCTGTTGGAACCTGTGGCAGTGTGGGGGCTGGGACATAACAATATATATATATATATATATATATATATATATATATATATATATATATATATATATATACAAAATTAATAGATATAATATAAAAATTAATATTACTGTATGTTAAACATGTATATCGATATATGCAGCGCACACTGGGTCAAAAAAGTATCGGTACACAACATGCGTGAAACATTTGGGACCACAGAATGAAGGTCATTGAAATATTATTAGCCGACCAACCACACATTGGTAGCCCTGATGTCGGGAGGTGTTAATTACCGCCAACTAGCAATATCCTCTTGCAAACCAATGGCAAATATAATTTTTATATAGACAGACACTGATGATACACAATGAGATGCTGGTAATGTCAGCAGTTGTGTGAACCCTTTCGGTAGGCTTCGCATCCCCCTGTGCACCGATACTTTTGAAATCCAGTGTACATATATATATATATATATATATATATATATATATATATATATATATAAATGTACTTTTATGTAGAGTATGTATATATCCCATTGGAGCCCAGTGTCCACAGTATTGGACAGAACCGGGAGTTTTCAACTCTTAATAAAATAGGGAACCCCTGGGTAGTGACCTATGAGCTTCGCGACTATGAGCTGATAGGTGGAGAACGGTACCATTAGAACCCTCCCAGAACAGTGCCTTGCCCAGCAGCTCTGGGATCCAATGGGATATATATATATATATATATATATATATATATATATATATATATATATTCATTCATTCATTGCCAGACGCCATGTATCCCAGACGAGGTGGCCAATGGCTTAGAGTTAATTGTTTTACAGGGAGGGGCACTAATCCTCCACCAACCCCACTTGATATATATATATATATATATATATATATATATATATGTACAGTATATTTATGTATATATATATATATATATATATATATATATATATATATATATATATATATGTGTGTGTGTGTGTGTTTACAGCGGGGCAACTGAGTCCACATTTTCGTTTTTTTCTTCCTCAGTAAAATATCAATAAAACCCAACCTATACAGTGGATCACTTTACTGTGAAAAAGAGAGGTAGGTAAATCCTTGGAGAACAAACCATAAAACTTTGAAGAAAACCAGTGAAATATAAACCTAAGTTCAATCTTTTTTAAAAAGTAGTATCAATTTCCCCAGCCATGGGGCAATTAAGACCTAAATCTTGTTTCATGTAAAAGGGAGGTACCATTCATCATCATATTTGCTGTACTGTACTATAACCTAATCACTTAAACTTAGCAAAGAACAAGTCTACAACTTAGTACAGAATAAGTCCACCACTGATCTCACATTAAGCCTACCACCTAGATAACAATAAAGAACTTCCTTGTGAAATGAAGTTTAATGTCCTTTCATTATCATATTTGCTGTGTTGTACTGTATTATTATTAGTTAATCATTGGCACATTAAGTCTACCACTTAGCCCACATCCTCGTCTTCAGTCTCTGGCAACTTGAAGGTTTACACTTATTTGCTTAACATTGTCTGTCAACCCATCACGTTCGGTGGTTGTTTTCACCACCCAAACCAACAGCAGGTGTTTTTCTGAAAAATTACCATTATTTAAACCATAATTTCTCAGCTAAACCTATAATATAAAATTATAGTATAATATGCTTTTATAATATGATGCAGTAATCATAATAACAACACAATAATAATAATACTACAAAACACTTGATCATTTATACATGTCACCTGGATGTCCCCAAGTTGTCATGTATACATGCCACCCAGATGGGAGGGGTTAAGTCTGTCTTATCATAATTGATGATATTGGCTGGAGGTACTCCACTGACACCGTCTTCCAGATTACGAGGGTACTTTTAAACTTCATTTTCTGAGACAGCTGCACATTTCCTGCTTATATTCTGCCACATCCGGTGCGTCAGAATATTTGAGTGCCTGCTAAGAAACCCACGTGCTCAGTCGTCTCCTTGTAAATTGAGAACAATTATTCTTCTTAAACTGTTCAACATGTCTGTGTTGACGATCCAAGTGGACTTTTACAAATTTCTATAGGTGGAACATATCAAAGGCAAGCTCAAATTCCCAAGGGCAGCAGCATTTTGAGTAATAAGCTCCTTTTCAAACAGCAGCAGGGATGTCTTCTGTCTTACCCTCCCAGGTTCCTTAGATCTCCCTGACACAACTTGTAATAATGTCTTGGGGATACAAAACTTCTTGGCTGCCTGACGCTGGCTCATTCCATCCCTTACAGCAGCAACAGCCCGTGACATGGTCTCAGGAATGTATTGGACCTTGGGGGATGTCACTTTTTTCGTATAATGACACACCATTCAGAAACAAAGTACATAAGTTAAGCAATGGTCTCAATTACTCCAGTATGGTGGTCTCAATTACCCCATGCTATAAAAAATTAATGCAGAGTAAACATTAATGATTATCATTACCAAATTGTCTGTATACATACATAGGATATAAGGCTACATATCACCTGCATATGGACTGGCTGTGGGATACGACTTGGCTACAGCCCACCTTAGCATTAACAGTTGAAATTTCCTGTCATGTTAATACAAAAACATTATTAGGATTTTGGGGTCCTTCTGGGATCTGTGGAATAATGTGCTTTGCATATATTAATAGTATATACCATACCTACATAACCATACCAACAGCATCTTCTTAAATTTATTTGTTCTCCCTAGGAATCATCTTAAGTAAAACTGTCTTAAGTGGGTCTCTGTTGCCCTGTGTGGTCTCAGTAGCCTCTCTGTACGGTATATATATATATATATATATATATATATATATATATATATATATATATATATATATATATATATATATGTATATATATATATATATATATATATATATATATATATATATATATATATATATATATATATGTATATAGATAGATAGATAGATAGATAAATAGATAGATATAGACAGATAATGAATGGAGGAAGAGAAAACAAAGGGAAAAAAAATAAGTCCATGTGCCTAATGGCATCCTCCATTCATAAAATATTTATAACAACTGGATTTGAATTGAAGTGGATTAAATGCTTATGGGAAACAACTCCCAGGAAGTGAATGCCAGAGATTAGTATTTCTGGGGATAAATGAATTTTGATGAGGAGAGGTTCTGCATTGCGGGGGAGAGAGTGTGAGTTCATGGGCGCTCCCAGCTGCCCAAGTATTTTGGGTAAAATGTGAAGGGGAGGCACAATTGAAGCCAGTTCGTCAGAGCACTTACGGTAAAAATATCGATAAAATAATGCTAAAGAAGCAACATCTCTATGTACTGATAATGGAGGAAGATGCTGTATAATGGCAGAATTATTGATTAATCAAATGGCTTTATTTTGAATTTTGTCCAACTGCTTCAGTGCAACCACTCCACATCCACTCCAAAGTGGTGAACAGTATTCCATCTGAGAATGCACATGACTTTTGTATATTGCGGCCATCTGCTCATCAGTGAAGAACTCACAAACTTTGTACATAAGTCCCAATTTTTTGGAAGCATTTTTAGCAATGGATTTAACATAAGCTGTCCAGCTTAGGTTGGGGTTTAGAGTAACACTTAGGATATCAGTTATAGTGGATATGGAAATATTGACCACTTGAAATTATGTGAGATTCTGAGGGATTCTTTCTATTGGAGAAATTAATGTATTTAGTTTTCTGAGGATAAAATGAGGCCAGATTTGTTTGTCCCCATTGATTAATTTTTGAAAGGTCCTGGTTCAGAGAAAATGCTGTGTTTATTTGGGAATTTGTAATATCAAATTGTGTAAAGGAGGTACTAAATGTGAAAGAACTATGAAGGGTTGAGTCATCAGCATAAGAGTGTATTGGGTTGTGAATGACAGATAGGAGGTCATTTATATGAATGAGAAAGAGGGTTGGCGCCAAAACTGATCCCTGAGGTACGCCAGCATTTATGGAATGAAACTGAGAATAAATTCCATCTACCATGACCCGTATTATTCTATTATGAAGGTAAGAAGAAATTAGAGGAACCAGTGATGCAAGGCCACAGTGTGACATCTTAGACAATAAGGCCTGGTGCTGTTGGTATATCAAGTGCTGTTGTGTGTGTTTCACCGTGTTGGTCAATTGTTTTGTTAATCTGATGGGTGAGAAGGCAAAGAATGTCTACAGTTGAACGTTCTTGTCTAAATCCATACTGCCGACAATTGATTGATTTATTGATGTCCAGATGCTCGATTATGTGTTTGTTAACTAGTGTCTCAAAAACTTTACCGAGAATGTAAGTTATTGCAATTGGGCTATAGTTTGATGGATCAGAAATTGTCCCCATTTTAGGAACAGGATGGATATTTGCTTCTTTCCAAGAAGCTGGAAAACTTGACGTACGGATGCATAAGCAGAAAAATTTTGCCAATACAAGAGCCAACACTGAGGAGCAATTTTTAAGTACTATTGAAGGAATTTCATCTGGACTAGTAGCTTTGTCTGCTGAGATTTTGTAATACGGCTTGTATGTATCTGGTGTGAATTATAAAAGGAGGTATTTGAGGGGAATGAAAATCAAGTACAGGAATATTGTGATTTTCTGTATTTGGGGCAGAGTTTGTTGAAAAAATGTTAACAAGAAATTTGGCTTTTCCACGTAGGTCACTCACTAGATTTCCGCTGGGGGACTGTAAAGGTGGAATGGAAGAGGTGTTAGGTAAGTTAGTTTTGAATGAATTTAGGGTTGATCATTTGTTATCATTTGGGTTCTTTAATAGTTTGTTAGCCTGTCTATGTAGAAAGTTAGATTTAGAAAGTATGATAATTGTTTTGGCACAGTTTCTGATATTTCTATAATAGTTAAAGGCTTCTTTGGTTTTGGTCCTTGTATAAGTGTTATGGGCTATTGTTTTATGTTCTGTTACTCTAGCACAATTATGGTCAAACCATTTAGGAGAATTACATCTTTTTCTGTAACTATGATGGGGAATGAATGTTTCCATACCGACTTTAATGAAGTCCTGTGTGTGGCCAAATGTGGAATTTGCATTCTGGGAGAAGAAGGAGATCCAAGGAACATCCATGAAAAAATTTTGGAGTTCCTCCCAGTCTGCCCTGTTGTAATGCCATTTACAGTAGTCACCATGACAGGTTCAGAGCAGGAGTGTGTGGTAAGTGTTAAACTGGTGGCTTGAATCAGACGATGATCAGAGGATCCAAGGGGGGACTTCGCTTCAACATTATAATTATCTGAATTGGTTGTTAGAAACAAGTCCAATAGGTGGGGATTTTGATCGGGGTTGTCTGATACACAGGTGGGTTGACTGACTAACTGGTGAGATTAAATGAGTCTGCAAATAGCTCACATTCAAGACCATTTTGGGTGATTTTAACATACACAATGTTGAATGGTTATTGCATTCTGCCCGGACTGACGACGCTGGTCTAGAATGCGAACTGTTTGCGGAATCGTTTAATCTCACCCAGTTGGTAAAGCAACCAACCAGAATACCTGATAATCCTGACCATAATGCCCATCTCTTGGACTTATTCTTGACAAATAATCCAGATCAATACAGGATAGAGGTACTGTCACCACTTGGATCCTATGACCACAATCTCATCAAAGCCTCATTAGTTAACCCTCCTACACCTCCCCATTCCGAACCTGTCAGGGTGACCCGATGGCACTTTGACAGGGCAGACTGGGATGGATTTAGAAATTATCTTGCTGATGTTCCATGGCAGTCTTTCTTCTCTAGTGATCCCAATTCTACCCAGTCCCACATTTGTGACTTAATACTAGCTGGTATGGATTTATTCATACCAAGTCAACAATTCACTAAAAGATCAAACTCTCCAAAATGGTTTGATGGCAATTGTGCCAGAGCAACAGCCCAAAAGTCATTACCATATAACTCTTACTTAAAATCAAAAACACCTGAATCACTCTCCCAATTTAAAATTGCTAGAAATCATGCAAAAGCTGTATTAAATCTATCTAAATCAAACTTTCTTCAAAAGCAAGCATCAAAACTACTTAACAACCCTAATGACAATAGAATATTCTGGTCAACTCTTAATTCTTTCAATAATAACTTTAACAAGTCATCTTCCATTCCCCCACTAAAATCTTCAGATGGCAATATTACAAATGACCCACGTGGGAAAGCAGATATCTTTGCTAGTACCTTTGCAAGAAACTCTGCCATAGATGATACCAGCCAGAATGTCTCAGTACTGGAACTTGATTCTCCCGAAATTGCCCCACTCAAAATACAGACAAGATTTGTAAAATCCATCCTAGACAATTTACCTACCAACAAAGCTCCAGGTCCAGATGGAATTCCGCCAATTGTTTTGAAAAAGTATTCCCCTGAACTTGCCTCTGTCCTAGCTAAATTATTCAGATTATGCATACGTACTTCTTTATTCCCAAATTCATGGAAAGAAGCCAATATCCACCCAGTTCCGAAGAAAGGAAGTTCGTCTGACCCCTCCAATTACAGACCAATAGCTATCACATCTTCTCTTGGTAAGGTATTTGAAACTTTAATTAATAAGCATATTGTTAAACATCTTGAATCCAACAACTTAATTAATGATAGACAATACGGTTTTTGCCACGAAAGATCCACCATTGACATACTCAATCTCTTAACTCATACCATCCATCAATCAATTGATCTTTTTGGAGAATCTCATGCAGTAGCTCTTGATATCTATAAAGCTTTCGACAGAGTATGGCACCGTTCCCTGCTGTCCAAACTCCCTTCCTATGGACTAACGTCTTTTGTTCCTTTGATTTCTTCTTATCTTAGTGACAGGAAAATAAGAGTAAAAGTAGATGATGTATATTCGAATTTCCACTCAATTAACGCCGGCGTGCCGCAGGGATCAGTTCTGGCGCCAACCCTATTTCTGGTTCATATTAATGATCTCTTATCTGTCACTCACAATCCCATTCACTCATATGCAGATGACTCAACACTACATAGTTCATTCACACTCAGACATCCATTTACAAAGTCTAATATCTCTACCTCTCAACTCAATACAGCCATCTCCATAAATCAAGATCTATCTACAATCTGTGAATGGGGACAAAACAACCTTGTCTCTTTTAATGCTAGTAAAACTAAATATATACAGTTTACTAATAGACAGATATTGCCAGATTCGTACATTACCTTCAGTGCTACTAGTATTCCCATCTCCAAAAGTATTGAAATTCTTGGTGTCTCACTTAACAGTGCCCTCAGCTGGACCTCTCATGTCAGATCACTTGCTAAAACCGCCTCAAAGAAACTTGGATTATTGTACAGAGTCCCAGTAACTTCTTCGCCGATGAGCAGTTAGCTATAATTTATAAGAGTCATGTGCGCTCTCAGCTTGAATATTGCTCACCCTTGTGGAATGGTTGTGGAGAGGTTGCATTAAGACAACTAGACAAAATTCAGAATAAAGCTGTTAGAATCATTAACAACCCTGCCATTACATATAAACTACCTCCCCTGCAAGTAAGAAGGAATGTTGCCTCCCTTGCATTATTTTACAGATATTTTTTTGGCAAATGCTCAGACGAAGTTGCGTCCATGGTGCCACCTCTCCATGCCTTCCCTCGTGCTACACGGGCATCTGGTAGCGCTCATGACTGGAATGTCACTCAGCCATATTGCAGAACTTCTGCCTATCAGAATTCTTTCATTCCCCGAACTGCATCTCTCTGGAACTCGCTTCCCCAGAGTTGTTTTCCTCCAAATTTCAACCTACAACTGTTCAAGTCTAACTGTTACAGATATTTTATGAACAGAGGACACCAGTAATCTGGTGTATGGATTATTTTTTTTCTCCATTTATTTTTCCTTCCTCCGTTCTGTTATTTAAAAAAAAAAAAAAAAAAAGTTCTGGCTGAATAAGTAAGCCATTCAACATTATGGACATTAAAATCACCCAGAATAGTAATTTCTGATGCAGTATTAATGTTGAGGACACCTAGTTGTGAAGACAGAGAGTCAAATAATTTTGAATCAAGATATAACCAGGAAAATTTAATCTAGCTAAATTAGAGGTGGAACTTACTTGTGTCTCTGTCAAAAATAGCAGATCAGGGGATTCAAACTGGAGGAAATTTTGAACAGAGTTGATGTTGGAGTGAAGTCCCCTAAAATTGCAAAAGAAAATTTTACTGCACTTATGAACAGATTTAGGGTGCCGCAACACTGGAGGTGGCACAGTTGCTTGATGACGACCGGGGGGGGGGGGACCCTGTGCAGACAACCCAGTCCTGCCGATGGTGTTCACCCTAGAAGCCACCGCATTAATTCCCAGTATAGCAGCAACCATGGTTCTTTTTATGGGGGGGAGGGGGAGAGCAGGGATGTGTTGTGGAATGTGTATATGTAATGACAAGATTGGTGTTTTATGGAGAGAGGATGGCTAGTTTAAGGCAATGTGATATAATGTGGATGTGTGTGTTGAGTTGATGCCCTCTGATGTTTGAGGCAGAAAGATGTGTAACCAGCTACCAAGGCCTAAGAGAGAAAATGGAATCCAGGCTATTCCCTGAGTCTCCCATACCTAGGCGGTAGTACTTCCCTGGGCAGGGCTGCATATATATATATATATATATATATATATATATATATATATATGTGTGTGTGTGTGTGTGTACACATATATGGTGTATCCAAATGTACACATATGTTTTTAACCCGCCCCGTCTCGTCGACGTATGGGTACGTTGCAACATTTTGCATTTGCCAGTCCCGGCAACGTACTGGTACGTAGTACAATTGCAAGGTCCCTAATTTGCACAATTTTCAATTTTCGTGCTTGATTTTTCGTACGTATATACGGGACACCTTCCTCTATTCCTCTTCAAGATGCCAAGCAGGGACAATGCCTTATACTGCATAACCTCCCCCCTCCCCCCCTCATGCCATTGTCTCAGCAATTCGCCTGTTACCAGTGACCTGGCCAGTAAAGACTTTCAGGGCCAGAGTGATTCCCCAATCGATGACAGTGTGGAGGACAAAGTTTACATAGCATTACAGGAAGAAACAGTCAGAAATAATGATCAGGTAATGTGGTAAAAGAAGGTCAGGTATGGTGATGAGTTAGTGAGTGAAACAATGCTTATAATGCCTATTTTACTGTTTGAAAACCAATATACTCTCGTACTACATATACATTCGTACCAATTAAAAAATAAATACCGTTTATGAGTGGTGTGAAATAGTTACCCTCCCATAGAACTCGTTTTCTTTGGTGCCAGCCTGTTAGAAAACCCAGTCAGGTAAGGAGATACTGGTACCTGGATTGAGTATTTTAAACCTCAGGTGAGTGATTTCTCTATGAATTTTTGATGTTTCTCACCAAAAGCGGAGGTTTTAGCCAAAAAAAAAAAATTCGAAAATACCTCGGGATTGGGGGGTGTCAGAGGTGTGAAATAGCTTGGGACATGACGGGTTAATATACAGGGTGACCCCTAAAAAACCCACATTTCGAAAGGCTGTAGCACTGGCAGTAGTGAGACAGGAAGTGTGGGGCTAGGGTCTGTTGGTAGCCCAACCCCAACTGTCCTCAGCTGCCAACATGTGGTGGTCGGGAGCACACTGTGCATTCGCTGTCGAAGCGTTCTTAACAAGCGACTGTTCCGTGATTGCCGTGCAGAGGGCCTTTTGAAGACATTCCAGTATTCCACAGAACCAAAACGTTCCAGATTGGAAAATCATCTTGCAGTGGGTTGAGAATTTCAGGGCAACAGGTTCAACTTTAAAAAGAAAATCATGTGGTCGACCTAGGAGCACTCGTACATCTGAGAATAATGAAGCATTGAGGCGATCTGTTGTGCAGTCTCCGAGACATTCTGTGGGGAAGCATGCATTAGCTGTAGGGATATCCCAGGAGACTGCAAGAAGAACCTTACACAAAGACCTTCACTTCCATCCATACAAAATGATGGTTCTGCAAGAACTCAATGTAAGAGACTGGATAAGCCGCAGGGAGTTATGCGAGAAGTGGCGATGTTGGGTGGCCGGCTCATTCCCCTGACCTTGCCCCTTGTGATTTTTTTTTTCTGTGGGGCTACCTTAAATCACGAGTGTATAGTCATCGACCCAAAACTCTTGAAGCCCTTAAGGTTGCTAGTCAGCAGGAGAAAGCCGCTGTTCCACCCAACATGACCCGTCGAGCCATGACAACCATCAGAAATCGCCTCCAAGCATGTATAGACAATGACGGCCACCATTTGGAGGATGTCATCTTTAAAACATGATGAATAAAAACTGTAGTGAATGAAGTTTCATGTGTGCTGATAATATTTTGATTGTCTTTAACCATTTTTTTTCATTTACCTTTGAAATGTGGGAGTTTTTTCTGGGTCAACCTGTATATATATATATATATATATATATATATATATATATATATATATATATATTATATATATATATATATTATATATATATATATATATATATATATATATATATATATATATTATATATTATAATATATATTATATATATATATATATATATATATATATATATATATATTTGGCTTGTCCCTTTTCACATAGCATTACAGCTGTGAACCTGGATATGGATGTTACTGTATTTGCGTTCTTGCACACGACACTCGTCAGAACTTTATTGAACTACAGGCAATCGGCAATTTCAAGATGTTCCTTTTTTAGATCGTTGTTTAGATTATGTTGCTGGATTCCTTTTCTTGTGTTACTGAGATACAGCAGGCGAGGTAATTGTTTTTTTGTATTATGGTGTAGCGGGCTCCAGTGTGGGCATAGTGGATTCTCAGAAATATATTACGTGTCTTGGTGCAGAAGCAGGAGGTGGTGATGGCCGCTTTACTGTATAGTCTGGTGAAGTGTACTCCTATCTCTCTGGGTGGGGCAGTTTCGAGGGGTTGGATGTCTGGTGTTGGTTCATGATGGATGATAGTCGAATATATACATCTTTATCTATCTATCTATCTATTTATCTATCTATATCACAAATGGAAATATGTTTCCACATAAAACAAATCAGTTTCATTATCTTTCACACACATTCCAAATTCTTTCCTGGGCAGTCTGGCGCATGTGCAACGCTGAGGTATTTCCTTAGAGTGTAATGATCCTTGTAGGACAAAAAACATTTCCATTGTTCTGAAAACTCTCATACATCGGCGCATCATGAGATAAAAGCTTTTCATTATTTTCTGTTATTGTTACTGAGTGTGGATGACGTTTTGCCTTGTCCTCTTCCATGGGATACTGCCCCTTTGCTTCTCTCATTATATTTCTGTGGACTAATATTCTTGTGCCTTGTTAAAGTCTCTGGTTGAGTGTTTGGTTTCTTCCTTTTTCTTCTAGTCATGAATCACTAATTATTTAAGATCCTAACCAATTTTTGTAAATGACAGGCCACTTTGGCACTGAACACTTTCACTGTCTTTGGACGCAGATCCGCGTCCAAACAAAGAAATAGTCACCATAAATTCAGAATTGCGTCTAGCGTCCTGAAATTTGGTGTGATATTAGCCTCTGGCTCAGTCGGTATACAGGTGGCCTGCAGTCCTACTGGACCCAAGTTCAAATCCCCGCTGGGGCAGGGAACAGTTTAAGGATTTGAATTTCATGAAATCACCCTGTACTGATCTATCGAAAGACCCACCGACATGTCGTAAAAATACCCCCGCTAATACCAATACACCAGTCCTGTATGAGACAGCCCTAGCACGTATTCAATATGGACGGTGGGTGTTAGCGCCGAAGTGGTGACATGTAGAGAGGTGTATGGTATACAGGATTACTGGACCTTGAGAGCAGGTTGTGAAAGCTATGCCCAGAGTCGGACACATAAAAAAAAAAAAAGCAAGTATCAATAGAACGAGAGTGACGCATAAACTCAGAGCTCTCTCAGAGTCGCAGTTGTATCTTTCTGTGGCCAATAAAGAGAGATTTAATCTGCTCAGTTTCAGTCTCACCTGCACACGCTACCTCTACATTCCTTCAACAGGATTCTACACCAATTCCCACCATCTCCAGTGTGTGAGAAGACGTTTTGGTGGAGTGTGTCAGTCGGAGGCGACTTCGAGCAGGAGCAACGTTATAACCTTGCTTGGAACTGTGAGGTCACGACTCAGCTGATATATATAAATTGGTGATCAGCTGTGGGGTTCCAAGCTGATATATATTAGTGACTTGTTGAGGAATTCTACAGCCTAAACGATTACAGTGGCGAGATTCCTATGCTGCTGATACAACCCTATAGAAATTAAGAGACGCGAAAATGCCGGTTTCTGATATTCTGATTATCTCAACTCCAAGATGTGCCTCTCAGCCACAGTCCACTTGATATTGTTTATAACAGTCTTGGATAATTTTCACTCTCGTGTCGAACTGTGGGAGTTAAAAATGGCACATGCGATTGAAATCACTAAAATATTACTAAAAAAAAAAAAAATCATAACCATTAGAAATACTCTTTTTAGTTTCGATGATTTTATATTTTGCAGTCCTAAACTTGATAATCATGCAACAGTCCTTCACGTCATCGCACTGAATTGCTTTGATTTGATTTACTGAACACCGTAGCTGGTCACTTGTGTGTATTATGGCATGACTGTTTTTAATCACTAACAGCATTCTTTGTACTGACGGTTCATGTAATCTATCTATCTATATACCTAGGCTGCTTCCCCCCAGGAAAGGGAGGTAGCCGAGACAGGACGACACACTCCCCATTTACTCATCTGTTCAAACACATTCCGCATCTTAGCCCAAAGGGGAGAACGGACAGATCCTTACCGCACCACACCGCACAAGGGTCAACTGCGCAATGCAATCAGTGACAGCCGCAGCAGGGCCCAACAGCAGAGCTGGTTTACCCCTGCCACATCATAACAGACCCATCCCCTTACCCGCACCTGACCTGACTAGCTGATCAGACCAAATGCGGGAGAATATCCCCTCAGGACTGCGTCATCACTTATTCATTCACAATTTCTCTCCATTTATTTCTGTCACGCACAGCCACTCTTCCTTGCTCAACAGACATCCCTCTCGCATCCAGCGCTCTCTTCACACTGTCCATCCATCCTATTCGTGGTCTTCCTCTCAGCCTTACACCTCTCACATCAGATCTAGTTATCTTTTTCACCAATCGCTCATTATCCATTCTCTCCATATGCCCAAACCATCGCAACACCCTCTGCTCAACTCTACCAGCCATCTCCCGAACAACTCCAATTCTCCTTCGCACTTCATCATTTCGCACTCGATCCATACGCGTCACTCCACACATACTCCTCAGACACCTCCTCTCCATTACATTCAAACTTTTCCTCTCTGCCACACCCATATTCCATGTTTCAGCACCATATAACGCAGTCGGTTCATGCAATACCTGGAGTATTTTGTAAATTTAAGCATTTAACATATTGTTGGGAGACTCACGTATGATAATTAAAAGGGAAGTCAGAAGTATAGTATATATTCATGAGTGATATTTTTTGACAAGTATTTTAGAGACTTGAGTGCTCTTGGTAAGACCACACACTTGAGTCTGTGGTCTTACCAAGTCTCCTAAATTTACACAGACATATCAATATTTACGACAGTTAAATAATTAATGTTTCAGGCTTAGGAGCGAGTTAGGGTCCCCAGCTAGGAAGCAAACGACATTTAGATGGTCTCCATTTAAGCGCCCACGAAATTGAACATACTTGTCAAATCGTGATAATGACATAGTTACTGATTTCTTTATCAATTCTAACCCGTCTTTGCCGGCACGGTGTGTAATGATCTGCGTGCAGGTATTCTAATTCAAAAATAAAATCTCAGGCGAGTAAATAATATTTCGTTTCAATGAAATGGTGAAAATAAGAAGAGTAATTAAACATTCCTTTTCACTACATCATATTAACAGCAGTTACACATTCCATTTCACTTGATCATAATATGATAATACCGTATAGATTATGCGTACGTTTTTAGAATCGATATGGGCAGATTTAAAAGATGAAGCATGCATATGAACTGTAAATGATTAGGATAAATATCCAGTTTTTTTTTTTCAATCTAGCGATATTTGGCAGTTAGAGAAGCGAAGCCGTAACCCAGGGGACCCAAAATGGAGTGGTCATGTCCCTTTATTTCTACAGGGCTTCCAGCCTACATGGTTTGCTTCCCACTTGGATGCTTTCTGAAACAGAATAAAATCGTTTGGTGACAACAAGGAAATACAAATGATGTACAAACCTTTGTTGAGAAGGATAAGGAAGTTCTCTCTAGCATGCACGGTTAATGTTTCTCCACAGATGCCCATTTAGGTGTGCCGGATGCATATTTGTCGTACAGCAAGATATTCCAGCTTCTCACGCCAATTTTCTCTTCTCTGAAATATCGATCTTACATTATTTATCGATAAGATTAACCTAAACTGTGTATCTATATACCTAGAGTGCTTCCCTCAGAGAGAGGGAGGTAGCCGAGACAGGATGACACTCCGAATTCACTCATTCACACACACACACATTCATTCACAGCTTAGCCCTAAAGGGAGAAGAGACAGATACCGCACCACACTGCATGAGGGTCAACTGTGCAATGCAATCAGCAACATTCGCAGCAGGGCCAAACAACAGGGCTGGTTTACCCCTCCCACATCATAATGGACCCATCCCCTTACTCGCACCTGACCTGATCATCTGATCAGACCAAATGTGTGAGAATATTCCCTTACGGTTGCGTCATCATTTATTCAGTTACAATTTCTCTCCAATCATTCCTATCACGCACAGCCACTCTTCCTTGGTCAACAGACATCCCTCTCGCATCCAAAGCTCTCTTCACATTGTCCATCCATCCTATTCGTGGTCTTCCTCTCAGCCGTACACCTTTCACATCCGATCTAGTTATCTCTTTCACCAGTCCCTCATCATTCATTCTCTCAATATGCCCAAACCATCGTAACACCCTCTGCTCAACTCGATCAGCCATCTTTCGCACAACTCCAGTTCTCCTTCGCACTTCATAATTTCTCACTCGATCCATGCGCGTCACTCCACACATACTCCTCGGACACCTCATCTCCATTACATTCATTTCACTCTCCTAAGCAACCTAGCATAATCCAGACAATCTAATCTAACCTAGGTTAACTAAATTTGCCTTCAACAGACTAGCCTAATCTGATCCAGACCTTTCGGGGAAAGGGAAAATACACTCATGAACCAAAGTAGAGAAATGTGAGTAGCAAAGAGAATCACTAGCAGTGTGACAAATCACCACACCTCCATTATACGGTATGCATAAATCAGTTGACTTAGTAAATTCAAACATTATTTCTTATTCCTGCTTATCAGAAAACTGAAGTGGCTGTTGAGGTAATATCCATATTTCATTATGCATAAACTGCATATCTTCCTTTCCTGGAAGAAATGTGGATAAAAAATTATTGTCTGCATGTTTACTGTGTTAACCTCTCCCGTTTGTCTGGTATGTGGCAATGATAAGGGTGGGAACATGGATTATATAGTGACTGAGGTAAGAATGAGTTCAAGCATGCAGAGAATGTTGGTTAATGGATTTTAACCTATATCTCGCGAGGAAAACAAGATATTCATAGAGATTTTGTTCCCAAATTCCACGAGCTTCCAGAGAATTTGAAACTTCATTACTGGCGGACATGTAGGAGTCTCTACATTGGTGTAGTTAGGCCTGGGTATTGGGGACTATAGCCCCAAATGTTTTGTGAATAGACCTGGATCTCAAGTAGCTTTTTTTTTTTTTTTTTTTTTTCTAAATCAGAATAACCCACGCCGGGGCCAACACAAAATTTTAATTCTTGTTGTTAGTACTAGAATTGATAGATCTCGTATGGAAAATATTTGCTTTGATCCCCTGTGGTTCATATTAGTTCCTATCACGTATTCACGGCCACTCGCCAGTCGGCCATCAGTCACGCAATGGTGACAGCCCACGCACGCATGAGAGAGAGAGAGAGAGAAGCACACAGGTTACAGGGTTTGTTTACATCTGGTGGTACTGTAGCTAGCAAGACTTCAGGCTATGGATATAAGAAGCTTTTTCAAAAAGAAAGGGGACCAAGGCAATAAAGTGCAGCCCGCAAGGCTAGAGGGGACGGAGGAAGAGTTACTTCCTGTTGTTGCTGTAGCAACAGATGAGTCAGGACAGGTGAATGCTGCGCATCTACATTGTTTAAAAGCTCAGGTTGGTGAAGCAGAGGGCTCTTTTGCCAGCTAGCTAGTAGCCAGTCTGGCTCAGTGGTTCTCAAGCGTTTTTGCCACACAAGGCACACCAAGTATTTAAGGCACACATGATTATAGCTATGTAAACCAATCATTAAAAAAGAATAATTCCAAGGCACACCCGTTTCAGAACCACTGGTCTAGCTGGCCTGTACTCACTGTGATATTGTAATATTAATATTATTTACAAAGTAAATGGATCCGTCTTCCATTTGGAAAAAAAAAAGTTTACTCAGTCAGTGCCACTTTTAATTATTTAGAAGATAAAATCGACCTATTATCTGAGCGTGTTTAGTATGATTTCCCCATACACATTACTGTACCAACAGTGCTATTCAAAGATGACTAGTTAGTTAATGTGTGTGTGTGTGTGTGTGTGTGTGTGTGTGTGTGTGTGTGTGTGTGTGTGCGCAAAAATGGGAGAAACGGAGTTCTCCCGAGCTAAGCCCTGTATTGGACTATATAGCCCCGCTAGGGTTACAGGAGCGAGCTACCACTCCCGGCACGGCAGCCCGGGCGAGGCTCGAACTCGCAATCCCCCGATTACGAGTCCGGCGCGCTACCACTGTGCTACCGCGCCCCACGTGTGTGTGCGCAGCTAGCCTGCACTTACTGTGATATTGCATAATTATTATTATTTACAAAGTAAACTGCTCCATCTTCTTATAGGAAAAAAAGTCTACTTAGTCAGTGCCACTTTCAGTTATTTAGAAGAAAAATGTGGCCCATTACGTGTGTGTGTGTGTTTTGTATGATTTCTCCATACACGTTAGTGTGCCATTCAAAGATGACTGGTTAGTTAACCCGCCCCGTACCGACCAATTTATTACCAAACCTATCCCCAAAACCCGACAATTTTTTTTTTTTTTTTTTTTTTGGAGGGGGCGGGGCTCAAACCACCGCTTTTGGTGAGAAACAATGGAAAATCACCAAAAAAGTGCTTAGCTTCGCTGAAAAGTGGTCGGAACAGGTAAGCCTCCGCACACCTGGGGCTCGTATTCTGTGGAGGCGTGGTGTAGTTGCCATGTTTTCTATGGTAGGGTAACTACTCCAAACCACTCAAGCTACATAAATATACATTTATTTGATCAAAATTTACATGTACTGCGAGAATATATTGGTTTTCAAACAAAAATATAGGCAATATAAGCAAGCATAGGTTCATTATCGGAACATCTGGAAATCGCCGATTTCTGGCACACTTAACTCCCTGAGACTGTTGTTTCAACTTACATTCTATTTCTCAACTTACATTATAAATTTCTACAATCATTATATCATTTTCAACTTTCTATAACAGTTATCACATATTGACAGGCCTTACTGTTATAGTGAGCATAATATATTCGCATATTGACATGCCTTACTATTATATTGAGCGTGATATTTTCGCAAGCACACAGAATTCCTTTTTTATTTTCAACTTCGGTAATAGTTTTCCACAAAGGTTATACCAATTTTCAACCTCTAAAACTGGTATCGCATACTGACAGTCCTTACTATTATAGTGAGCATAATGCTATCGCATATTTACATGCCAAGCATGATATTCTCGCAAGCACACAGTATTACATTCTATTCTTCAACTTCCATTATACTTTTCCACAGAGATTATTACCATTGTTATCACACATATACCTGACTTAGTATTATAATGAGCGTGATATTCTCGGAAGCACACAGTATTGCATTCTGTTTTTCAACTTCCATTATACTGTACTTTTCCACAGAGATTATTACCATTTTCCAGCCGTTATCACATATATACCTGACTTAGTATTATAGTGAGCGTGATATTCTCGCAAGAACACTATCACATATTCACTGGCCTTACCTAGAGTATATACAAACATTATCAGTAACGTAGTAGGGTGTGAAACTCCTTGAAACAGGGCTCAAGGACAAGCCAACATTGCAATTGACACACCCGTATCTTGTGTCTCGTATGCCAGTGCTCGCTCTTATTTTGGAGCTGCTGCACACATGACAGTGGCGCTGTGGTCTGGGGCAGTTTGGTGTAGGGGGGATGGTGGTGAGGAAGTGGCGTTCTGCGAGGCTTAGGGGAGTCTGGCCGGCAGTGAAGGTGCGGGTGCGAGGGTGGGGCCTTTCCTCTGGATATTTCCCGATGATCTCTCGGGACAGCTCCCTTACAAACCCTCGAAGGTCTCGGAGATTCCTGTCGTCAAGGCTTGGAAGTAGTGGCAGCTGAGGACCGTGATATCGAGCAGGTAAGAAGAGTTTCTTATACCACTTCATTGTGGTCCTGGCACATTCCACACTGGAAGTCGTGGAGTCAGACTGGTCTACCTGCCTCATGTTCACATCGTACTCCACTACTGACTCCGGCTTCCAAACGTGGGCCCTCCTCTGGCCGGTGTACTCCACGTAGTCTGTGCGGTGTATCAGGGAGCGGTGAACTATCGACAGGAGGGAAACTTCTCTCTTGTGGTTCCATACAGTGGTGAGGATGTTGTTTGCCTTGAAGAAAACCACCTCATTCCTGTCGAGTTTCCTCCCGAGTTTCACCATATGACAGTGGTTTCTCTTGACGGTGCCACAGACTCCGGTGTCGTGAAGGTGGAGGTACCGAGTGAGAAGAGGGCTATTGTACCAGTTGTCCTGGTACAAGACATGACTGCAATGAAGGTACTTCTCTATCATGGTCTTCAGCACTGCCCCTGAGAGTCCTATATGCCGATCATCTGTTATGTCTGTCTGTGCGTCAATGTACAAGACTATGTCTTGCACATAACCACTTTTACAGTCACACATAACAAAGATCTTGAACCCAAAACGGTTTCTCTTGCTGGGTATGTACTGACGAAAGGAAATATTGCCTTTCCACAACACGAGACTCTCGTCTATGAAGAGGTCTCTGTAAGGATAAAATGACAAGCATAACGTTTCCCGTAGGTGATCAAAAACAAGCCTAATTCTCATTTTATCTGTTTTATTAGTATTAGCAGGGTCGTCTGCATCATAAAAGTCACTCCTTGCTCAGACGCTGTCTGGTTCGGAGCTCTGGCCACTCTCTCTCTCAGACTGGACTTAGTCTCATTTACTGAGGTTGATTTTTGCCAGTTTTTCCTTGTTTTTGGCTCTTTTGATTTAGTCTCCAGCACAGAGAGTGAATTTCCTTCTCTTTCTGTGCTTTGGCTCTGACTCCGTCTCTGACAGACAGCCACTGCTTGACTGTGAGAGTGTTTGTGTAGTGTGTTTGTGTGTGTGTGTGTGTGTGTGTGTGTGTGTGTGTGTGTGTGTGTGTGTGTGTGTGTGTGTGTTTTTTGGCCTGCCGTTAGTGTCCCTCGCTGTAGTACGACGCCGAACCCTGAAGGGGTGCCGTTAGGGCACTTCCATGAAGGGGGGCCATTAGGGCCTGGTTAAAGGAGGCAGTGAGGGCGGCTCTTATAGATTAGGGAAGTCCCGAAAGGGGCAGTGGCGGGGCCTCCCACGTCGCCCTTTAGAGGGCGGGGAGCATAGGTTGCCCGTCACTGTAGGGAACTAGGCCATTTTTACGGTTTATTGCTTTCCATTTTCAGAGTGAGTGTTGGTGTACCTGTCTGGGTGTCTGTGTGAGTGACGTCTGTGTGTGTTTGTGTGTCTGTGTGAGTGACATCTGTGTGTGTTTGTGTGTCTGTCCCTCAGGGACATGGGAAGGACGCAGATCCCCGGCCCACGGGCCCAGCCCGTCAAACCCCTTCCCAGCAGAGGACGCCTCGCCCTGCTGCCATGCCAGGCGCGAAGCGGAGCGGCGTCTCTCAGACGCTAGCTCCCACTCGTCGACGCCTGGCAACGCCTCTGCCTCCCCTCCTTCTCTTAGGCTTAAGGGGACTGTTCCCCGCGCACGGCATGTCGCCTCAGGCCCCCCTTCCACTTCGGCACGTGCAACCAAGGTTGCACGTGTGCATGAGGCGATGGAGGACGATGCTTCGGCTCCTCCTCCTGTTCCCAGAGCTAAGGCACAGACCTCTGGTGCCACCCATCCAACTGCCTCTCCCTCTGAGTGCCCGCGCAGTCAGGCACCAACCTCTGCCAAGGTGTCACCACCTACTGCCTCGGCTGCACACGATGCAGCCTGTGCTGCGATTGCACCAGCTACTGTTGCCTCTCTTGCTGGAGCTGCCCCTTCTGCTACGCCCGTCGACTCTCCTGACGCCGACGGTTTCATCCCTGTGACACGAAAAACACGACGAGCGCCACAGGGAAACGCTCACGCTCCTGCATACAGGACTTTGGTGCCACGGCAGCATCCCTCTGCAACTCGCCCTTCAGTCTCAGTTGTGCCTCCTCCTCCTCCTCGCTCGTCCTTCCCGGCCTTTCGCGTTCCTCTCCAGGAAGGATACGAGACTAGCTACGATGCAGTAGCGGCGTTGGAGAACCACCTGCCAGGCCTCATGGCCGCGAATCGCTATGGCCGAGACAACAGCTGCGTGCTGATCCCCACCGAGGAGGAGTCATACCTTCGGCTGAGGGCAGTGGCAGAGTAGGAAGCACCCATAATAAAGATAGTGGAGCTGTCTCCAGGAGGACAAACTGTCAAGGCAACAGTCATGGGATATCCCCGGCGTATGCCGGTGGATATCCTCTTACGGCACCCTCTTGTCGAGGCAGCAGAGCGCTGCCAGACTCAGAGGACACGGGAGGAGACGCTGCAGGTCTGTGTGACCCTCCGCGGGCCTCTAGTGCCGTCCCTCGACCTGGGCAATTGGGGCACTTTTCATCTCCGCCCCTTCACGCCAGAACCGCTGCGCTGCTACCGGTGCCAACGCTTCGGGCATCATCGTGCCACCTGCAACCGCCCCGTCATCTGCGGTATGTGCAGTGGAGCGCACGACACAGACCAATGCCTGAAACGGTTCAAGGCGAAGGAACCGGTTGCTGCCAAGTGCCCCAACTGTTCAGGAAACATCACGCCTGGCACCGCAATTGCCCTGCGAGACTTCGCCGCGTGGAACAGGGTCGGGAGAGACAGGTTGCATTCGTGCAAGAGCAACAGGCCGCCAGTGCAACTCCAGCTCCCCCCGGCACTTTCATATGGGGACAACAACTCCGCCCTCTTGCTTCGCGCCCACCAGCCTTCCGCGATCAAGACTTTCCTCCCTTGCCCTCAGCTCTCACGGTGAGCCAGACCACTGCAGAGGTTCACTACCCACCGCAGTCCAGCCTCTCATCGCCACCCAGCCCGACGCTCAGTCCGCCATCTACGACTTTGCCACCAAAACCCAGCTCAGCGCCCTGCCCACCCACTGCCCCTGCTCAACCTGTCATAACATTCACACAGGAGGACATGAGAGATCTGGGATCTCAAATCGCCGTGGCTGTTGCCAAAGCAGTGTCCCTAAAGCTGGGTATCACCATAAAGGCGGCTGCGATCAGCTCTGCTGCAGATCGCATAATAGACGAGGCGATCTCCAGGAAGCTGGAAGGCCTTGGTGCCAGGCCTGCCCCTTGCCACCTTACTCACTCTTCAAGGGGGAAACGGGCTTCCCCACGCAAGCCAGCCCGCTCCTTCAAGCGGTCCAAGCCCCGCAGTTCAGCAGCTCTATCTGCAGCCCCTCACCGGACCCAACCTTGCCCCCTTCAAAGAGACAAGTCTCCACCCTCGGTGGAGACAATTACGGACATAACCTCAACTCAGACATCGGAGGCAGGTCGTCTCTGTCTCTCCCCAGACAGCAGGACTCCTCCTCCCTTAGACTCCTCCAGTGGAACTGTTTAGGAGCACGGCACAAGCTCCCACTCTTACAGGAGGCGGCCGAGAGGGACCGCCCCCATGTCATCCTACTGCAGGAGACCCTGCTCCCAGACGGTTCCACATTTCGTCTCCCAGGTTACACCACCCATCTCCTCCCGTACATTCGTGGCGCCACACGGGGATGTGCCGTTCTGGTTCGGGACCACATCGCGTGCACGGATTGTGAACCCCCTCCTTTCTGTGGACCTGATGTGGAGGTTCAAGGTGTGGTTCTCCATCTGGCTACGTCGCCCCTTACAGTATATAATGTCTACCGGAGCCAGAGGGCACCCTGGAGTTGGGAGATCTGTTCTCCCAGGCTGCCAGGGGAGCCGTATACATAGGGGCGACTTTAACGTCCCACCACGCCTTTCTATCTTCGCCTCTTCAGTCCAACGAAGCAGGACGGCACATCTCTTTGGTTCTGGAGGAGATGGGTGGTGTCTCCCTATTAAATGATGTGGCAGAACCCACCCATATTCGGGGAGGTTGCCTCGATCTCTCCCTTGTGTCAGCACCACTTGCGGCCTTGGCGTCATGGTCACTCCACCCCCACCTTGCGAGTGATCACTTTGCCCTTATGGTTGACCTGCCTCTTGCTCCTCCCGCCACCCCCACCTCCACCACCACGGTGGGACCTACACCGGGCGGACTGGACGGCCTTTGCCCATGCTCTCACAACGGCCATTGAGACATCCCCTCCTGCCTCAGACCTCGAGAGCAGAGCGGATCAGGTAGCAAGTGCTTTTGCACAAGCTGCCTCTCTTGCTATCCCGTTGCGGCAGCGCTCGACAAGGTGCTACCGAGACGGCTGGATCTACTGCGACAGGGTCAAGGAACTGAACCGGAGGCTTAATGCGGCGCGCAAGCAGTACCGACGGCGCCGTACATCTCCGCACCGCCGGTACCTGGTTGCTGTTACACGGCATGTGACTTCCGAGAAGCGCCGCCTTAGGGAGGAGGCGTGGATCAGATGGTGTCGTACCCTAGACTCTCACTCCACTCTCCGCGAGATGTGGAGGAGAATCAGGTCCGTCTCTGATCCACGCCCTCCTCGCCCTCCCTCCCATCCTGACCCTGCCGCTGAGGCCAGCCATCTTGCTCAGCACTTCGCCGACCGCTCTGCATCTTCCAATCTCCCGCAGTCTGTCAGAGCCCTGCAGGCGCAGCTGTCCTCCTCTCGTGTTATAGCTATCCAGGCAGCGTGTAATAGGCCTGACCCTGCTGATTGTCCAGTCACCAGTGGTAGAGCTTCAGAAAGCTCTGCAACGCAGGGAGGACACTGCACCGGGGCTTGATGGGCTCACATACTCTGTTCTATCACACGCTGGAGATTGTGGTAGCAAGCGACTGCTTGATCTGCTTAACCTCTCGTGGTCTGAGGGGCGTCTGCCGAGGTCGTGGAAGGCGGCTGTCATTCACCCGATTCCGAAGCCTCGTGATCCCACTGCCATGCGCCCCATCTCCCTTCTCCAGCTGTGTTGCCAAGACAGCTGAGAGGGTTGTGCAGGCTCGTCTTGCTTGGCGGCTGGGACCACTGCACCCAAGGATTTACGCTTACCATCCTGGCAGGAGTACCACTCATTGCCTTGCGTCTCTCCTTGGGGAGCTGAGGGGAGGAAAGGGAATGGCTGTCTTCCTCGACCTCGAAAAGGCATTTGAACTGGCAAACCCCACTGTTATACTTGCAGCTCTTGCAGCAAGGGGTGTAGGAGGCAGGCTCCTATCTTGGATCAAGGATTTTTTCCATGATCGATCTGCGGGGGTCCGTTTTCAGGGGCATCTCTCAGCTTTTCGTCTCCATCCCAATGGCACCCCCCAGGGGAGTGTCTTAAGCCCTCTCCTTTTTAACATCTTAATGGAGGGGCTTTTAACCGTCGATTATGGGCCAGGCATCTCTCTCCTCTGCTATGCAGATGATTTGGCCCTGGTCTTCACACGCCGAGATTGCTTCTCCCAGGCGTACTATGCCCTGTCTCGACTCCATGCCAAATGCAACGAGCTTGGATTGAAAATCAATCTGGAAAAAACAAAGTGTCTGCCATTCGGCCTCCGTCCCCCAGACTTTCCATTGCTTCTCGGGGGTCACCAGCTTACTCTTGTCACTACACACCAGTATCTGGGGGTCTGGTTTGACCAGGGCCTAACCTTTGCAAGCCACGTCAGATACCTACGGGAACGTGCTTCCACCCGCCTCACTGCTCTCCGGTACCTTTCAAAAAGGAGCTTGGGGGCATCGTTTTTCTGTCCTCCGCACGTTTTACATTCACTCCATAAGATCCCTGGTGGACTACGGAGCAATCTGTATGACTGGTCTCTCCCCACCTATCTCCAAGTCCTTGGAAGTTCTACAAAACAATGCTCTACGTATCATGCTCGGAGCTCCACCTTGGACCCGTCTAGTGAATTTGCGTTTGGAGAGTGGGCTGTCATCACTGATGCACCGTGACAGCCACTGACGCAGCAACAATCACACTCCAGCTGGTGCAGTGCCGGCCTGATCTACCTGTCTCAACCCTGCTCAAACGACTTTTGGGCCATCCACCTGAGGCGCTCCCTCAACGTGACTGGGCCGAACCACAGCTGCCACCATTCACAATTTGGGAGCTGCTCCAAGCTTGTGCCAAGACCCTGATTCTCCTTTCCCTGGCTTTGAAGATCCACCACCTTGGACTCCACTCCCTTTCCATATCATCAGTCCATCAGAGGCCAAACCTCGCTCTTCTATTCCTGCCATGATTCGTCAGGATGGTCTTAGTCGGGTGGCTGCTTTAAGACTCCCCAGGTTCGGCCACCTACTTTACTGACGGCTCTGTTTCTCACTGATGGCTCTGCTACTTGGATCTGCTTTTGTCGTGGGGAATTTGGTTGAATCACTGTGCGCCTCTCCCCAGGAGTGTCTGCCTTCCAAACAGAGCTTGCAGCCATTTTGGGTGCATTGCGCCATGCTCATCACCACCATTATAGACGTGTCATTATCCATACGGACTGTCTTTTCCTCCCTTCCAACGGCCTACGCTCTTTCTCCCTCCCATTGATAATGTGTTCCTCCTAACAGCAATTTACACGGTTGCAACTCTTCTTGTCCAAAGGGGAGCCACTATCATACTTCACTGGCTCCCAGGTCATGTCGGGATTACTGGCAATGAAAGAGAGCTGATGACGCGGCACCGCGCTGCCTGCACTCATCCAGAGATAACATTCCCCCTCCCGCCCCAGCCCCTCATGCCCATTCTTGGAGCACTAAAGGCAACCATAGGCAGGCTGTCCCCGGGAGGAACACCAACTCTACCCATCTCAGGGGGCTCTAGCCTCTGCAGACTGGTATGCCACTGCTACACACTCATACTCTCCCCCTCCTGCCTCCTAAGGGCCTGCACAGTAATTATTTGAAGTAAGTGAGAATACGGAGATTGCGCCTGGGAGTTCCCACTGCGCTTCAAACAGATCGCTGGTACAGAGCCTGATCCGTGTCCTCATTGCTTGGCCAGGTCCGATGTGCCTCTCGTACATTACCTCCCTTCACTGCCCCGCTACATCTCTGCTAAGGTCTTGCCCCGATGGTGGCCATGCCCGATCGGGTGATGAATTTAGGGATGCTGCTGGCATTGTTGCCAGGGTACCTTTTAATGTTTTACTTAACATGGTGAGGGACTACCCTCCCACCACGTTAATTTCGGAATGAGCACTATATGTGCAACTGTGACAGGCTCTTTGTTTGCCCGTGTCCCAGTTCAACTGGGACAGAATATCCCCCCCAAAAAAAAAAAATCTATAAAAGTGAAGGCGGCTCAAACTATATTGAAACCTATTCTGACTCATAACTTTGCACCAAAGAATAGAGTATAAGTAATCAGGTCAGTAGACCAGCAAGCCGGAATTTGTCTTTTCCGTACAATACCCATCAACAGAACCAAGAGCCAAAAAAACATCTCACCTACTGTTACGGGGTAATCGTAGCACTGTGAATGCCTGCTCATTGTCCCCTCACTCTCATTGCTTCACTGTGCATCTTCCTGGTGAAGGTGTTAGTCTGCCCCACTATACGCTGCACAAACCTTGGCTCAGAGAAGTAAAAGGTGGAAGAATCCACCCTGTTGGAGCCTTGGTGGAGAGGTGTGGAGCAGTGCTGCCAGATCGCCACTCATCTGTAAAGGGGTGAATTGTAGGTTCAATCACTCCCATCCTCCCAGAACCACGACCACATCACTGCATTCCAGCCTTGTCCACCATTGTCAGCCTTCATTAGGGTGTGGAGGAGAGGGTGGTGGGGGGTGGTGGGGGGAGGTGGAGAGCTGCGCCCTTCCCCACTCGCGCTCCTTTTTTCCTTTACCTTTACCTTTCCCTTTCCCCTTCCCTTTTGTCCCTTTCCCCACATCATGGGGCGCTCTGTGGAAAAGGGAGCTGGCGGGGCTCCAATGCGGGGCAAAAGATGTGTTTGAGGAAGGCGGCTCCGCCTCACCTGCTACGCCGCCCAAGTGCACCACGTGGGAGTGCCGTGTGCTCCTTCCCTACCACCAACATTTTCACTTTTCACTACTCCTCCCTCTAGCCAAACAGGTCATTTCTTTTCGTGGCCACAGTGAAATGGATGACAGCCAGCCACAACCAAGGGGAACTTACTTGAATGTATGCAGCTGCTGCAAGTGTTCGACCCTTTCCTGCAGGAGATACAAAGCTCCTGCCAATTATACACATACCTCTCGTCTTATTCTCAAAATGAATTAATCTGATGTTGCTCCACACAAAAGATCATGGCACAGATTATTCAAGAAATAAAGGAATCCAGAGATATTTGCGGTATTGGGAGGCCGAAGCCAAGGATGGGCACACAGAACAGCTTGCTGTATGTGAGTTATGTTCCACCAGAAGGTAACATCAAAGGAAGGTTTTCCTATGCTTGAAGAAACTGGATGGCTAACAATGGTGTAGAAGTGATCATAAATGCAGTCAAGCAGGTTCTTGTGTCCTACAGCAATGCTGACCCTAAAGTTGTCGCCCAAACATATGACGGTGCAGCAGTGATGAGGCTGATCTGTTCAAGGGGTGCAGAGCTCTGTTTCCCTTTGTGCATTGCTATGCACATGACCTAAACCTGGTCCTTGGCCACACCTGCAAGGCCATTCCTGATGCCAGTGATTTAATTTTATCTGCTTGAAAAACCTCTGCTCATTTTTCAGTGTGTCTACAGTCAACCACGACCGGTGGGCTGCTGTTCAGAAAGAGTTCCACATTGAGCAGAGAGAGCTTGTACAAATATCAAACACCCAATGATCATGTCAGTTGTCCTTTATTAATGCACTCCCTGAAGAACGTTCCTGCTTTTATGAAATCTCTTCAGAAGATCAGAACACCAGTAGCACTAAGTCTGCATTCAATATTATCCAAATTCCACTGTGGTCTACCTGTTGGTTATGTTCAAAAAGTTGCTTGGCATCACTGAAGGGGTTTCACAAGGTTCTTCAGAAAGAAACCATCGACTTGGCACAGACAGTGCACCAGAAAAGTGCAGTCCATGACACCGTGGTTAGCCAGTGAACTCCACAGGTGCCTGAAGAGATCTGCACCATGACAAATGTAGCATTTGGAGGGAGAACAACATCCAGGGAGTCTTCTCTCGGTCCAATAAGGAAGCAGAAGATGGATGACTTTGTTGTGGAGGTGTCCTGTGGTTCCAAGATCAGACCTGCTTAGTGGTTCAGAACTTTTCCAAGCAGAGACTTTTCTACCCTTGCATCGATTGAATGATCAATGAGCTGGTGAATCGTTTTTCTAGTATTGGGAGAGAAGTCATGATTTGGGATCCAAGCATGTCACCCAGCCTCTGAAACCTTCCAGCGTATGGGAGTCTCTAGAGAAACTAGCCTCGCAATACAACATCCAACTAGTCCCAGGAGAAGTAACGGTGGCAAAAAGCTTTTTGAGCAGGAAGGGACCAGAAGCCATCCCAGATATTCTGAGCATGTTCAAGCTCCTTGACCTTCCATCATGTTCCCTTCACTGAAGACGATCTTACAGGTGGCCTTTCCATCCCAATAAGTAGCTGCAGTTGTGAGCGATCGTTTAGTGCTCTTTGCTGACGACATACTTGGCTTAGGTGCACCATGGGCCAGGAGAGGATCAATTATCTGGCAATGTTGTTAATCCGATTTAGAGTTGGTTGGAAGCCTTGATTATGACAAAGAAGTGATTGACACATTCGCCCAACTAAAATCAAGATGCCACACCCTGATCCTTCCTCCCCAGAAAAAAAAAAAAATAATAATAATATGTTAAGTCTCTGAATAAAATAAATTGATTAATAACATGTGTTTATTGATCTAATCATCACATTCAAAAAACTGAGAAATTTGGTTAGATATTGCTTGGCATATGCTGATTGCATCCTTTTTATGAGCAGGACAGGAGAGTGGAGGAGAAAACAGGAGGAGAAAGCAGAGGAGATGAGGAGTGTGACAGACAGATGAGACACCAAAAGAGCTTCTGGAGAGAGTGAAAGAGGAGAGTATCAGATGGACAAGACACGAGTTAACACAGTTTTGTCGCAACTCAAACTGTACTCATTTTATTTTTATTTCATGTTGCGAAAGTTAGCCTAAGCACCTGATCGGAACCTTTTGGTAGAGCACAATACTGTCTTACATCTTATATTCATTTTACTCTAAAATAACTTGAAATTATCCGAGTGAAAATCTAAAGATTTCTCGGCTGTGATAAGCCCCCAGTGCTTCAAGATCCTAAATACGCCTCTCTAAAGTCTCTGAAAGAACTGGACCGCTGCCGTAGCCGAACTGGTGTTGCCAGAGTAGGGACTCCTGCAGCATACAGAAATCGTGGTAGAAGTTCAATGATTATGTTGAGAATAATATGCTCACTGATGATATGTGAAGCGGGTGGAAAAGCTTGAGAGTGGTGTCATAAGTGACGAAGTGGAAAGATCAGATGTTCAGCTCAGAAAGTCAATCATGAACAGAAGAAAGAAAGCAGGTTCATAGAGAGAACATTCAACAACAACACGATTATTAGTACCGAAAGAAGAATAGTGACCGTCTTTGGAGAAAAGGAATAGGGAGAAAAAACAATGTGAAGGCAGTCTGAAAAATAGTTGATTGAACGTCGTTCTTTTTTTTTTAATTTCTGAAGAAAATAACTTACCGATATCGCATAATATTCAAAATGATGACAAGGGAATCTGAAAGAAATGTAAAAAAAATGGAACCCATATTGACAGTCCTCGTCAAGGCCTTCCTTTCAGAACTGTATGGTAAAGCAGTATGGTAATAGGTACATGGATGGGAACGATCATCCACCTTCGGAGCAGGCTTCAGTGAGCAAAAACTTTCAGTTAAATGAAAGAGACTCCAGCTGACAAAGGCTAAAATAGCTTCCCCTGACAGGATGTCAGCACGAAAGTATATAACTTGAGAAGAAAATAGGAAACATGAGCCGTGCGCTCCAGCAGTTTAAGTAGTAAGGCCACTGAGGGTATAGATAATTCATCTTTTGTTACCATTACGATGACAAGCATGTTAAAGTCAAGATATGGGGGAGACTGAAAAACAACAGAATTCAAAAGTAGAGTTGCTGGCAAAAAGCTCAGCAATGAGTTCAGCTTTTTCAGAAAAAGGAACAGCTACAGACACATCTAAGAAGAAATGATGAGAAGAGGAAAAAGTGTAGTTGTTGGTAGTGCCAGAAGAAACAGAAAGAAATTTATAAAGTTCATTGCACTTAAACTTGATATTTTTTAATGATGACTAAGACCATATTCAGCAGAGTTCCAGGCCGATCATAATACACACGCAATTTATGGGTAAGTTGGTGCCAGTGCCTTTTGAGATACAAGGCAGAAGCTGTTGACAGCATTAGAAAAAGTTCGACTGAGACAATGCTTTTTGACGAAAATGTAGCCAAAAAGCAAGAGAAGCAGTCTCTGCATTCTCGTCTGCAGCACCATGTGCCACAAACTTTGCTCTTTTTAAGGTCCAAAAGAATTGGTAGAACGATAGGGCAGGTTACTTGTGTAGCAGTCCGAGAGAAGGAAGTGTGACTGTGTAAACAGAAGTTTTACGTGTAAGAAATAGGTATGACGAAGGTGACTCGGTAATGGTGATGAATTTTTAACAACTGAGATAAGGAAGTCGAGGAAGCAAAATAGTTGAAAATGGTATGGTACATTACAATATATAGAGAGGTTTGCGACGGCTACACCCCCTAAATTTTTAATCTGGAATTCAACGGAATGGTACTTATCTTACAATATTATGAAGCCAGTTTTCTTCGGATCGTTTGTTCCGTGAAGTGTAGCCGTGAATTTCCACAGTTGACCCTATGAATGATTAGTGAACGAATGTTTATCTCAGTTTACATGGATCTCTGATACTTTTCTATAGCACCAATTTCTCATCATCTGTCGCGCCTGAATTTTGATTGAGATAACGATAGGATTAGGATACTGATGATGATGATGGTGATAATTATGTTTTCTATGACATTAATTTGTTAAGATGCCAGACCTACAATATGCATTTCTCAATGTATGAGTATGGTTATCTTCTGGCTAAATGCAGACGAGTTTACACCTCTTAGGACTTATCTCTCCGAATGAACAAAATAACAGATTGATGATAACCTCTCCAGTCTGGTATTTTCTTCTAAACTAATAAATCATCTGGCACAAGCAAATGTTATGTGTGAAAGCCTTACGAATGGGTATAAGTTCACTATTATCGGCCCTATTGTTTTATTTATATATGACCGTTGACTGAAAGTTTCCTGTGATGGATGATGATTATATAAGGAAAGTTGTGGTTTCGCTCAACACATTTTCAGGATTTTACGAACAACGCCTCCCCATACGTTAGGTATGTTTTACGAAATATCACAAGTTTTTCTTATAGTGTTGCAAATATGGTGAATTGGCAGATTAAGTTTGCACGTATAAATGACATTGTAAATGACAGTTTTTGTATAATTTACATGGGGATCAACAGCAATAACGGTAACAGCAATAGTAGTAGTAGTAGTAGTAGTAGTAATTATTATTATTGTTATTATTATTATATTTTCTTAATAAAACACCTGTCTCATGCTAATATATCAAGTATTCCAGACAGTGGAATTAAAGTTGATCTCATTCTTGGTGCTAAACGATTAATTTCAATTTACGTTAGACATTTCGAACAGGAGGGGTTGGTTCTGGCAGTCCGTTACCCTGAAACTAACAGAGATGCTAATTTACTTGAATAAAATTATGTTAATAGCATCACTGTATAAATAAAACGCTGAATGGAAGAATCTTATCCACATCTATAGATGTTGTTTATTTCCGAAATGTGGCGATAAATTCAATTATTTGTCAATTCTGTTTGTAATCTGAGTAGAGAAGCTAACTCAGACTCTATCACAACTAGTCCCAGCTTAATATAACCTACCCAGGGATAATCAAGGGGTCCATCTCGCCTCCCAGTGATCACAGAAGCCGAGGACGTCGCTCCACTCCTGTGATGTTCAGAGGAGCAAAGGAAATGGTTCAACCTGCCAGAGACTGTGAAAGAGCCAGACACCGACTGAGGGGATGATCTCTTCACGTCAAGAGTCTCCTTCACGTTGAATTATTATCATCGACTGGTAAAGAGAATAAAGCAATATAGGAATCAACATAATTAAGAAGTTGCTTATAGTCCGTTCTTACCATCCCTCACCATGAGTAAAATCGTCTGGTGGTAGCAGAGTGTCTAACCCATGTGCTATATGTCTCAACTTCTGGCGATAGCAGTTATTCCCACGATGTTTTTGCACCGAGGCAGAATAAAGGTATCCTGACAAAAAGGCAATAATGTACGATACAGGACCCTTTCATAGCTGCATCAGCCCTAACCGTATCCACCCATAAGCATCCTAGACACACGACCCACACACATTACACTCACCACCAGACACATCCAAAACATGACCCACAAGCATATAAGATAAACCACTAATAAGCTCCCATTCCTTAACACCCCCGCATAAGCGTGACACTCATAAAACTAAGGTTGCAAGTTGCAAAGACAACATCCTTGAAAAAGGCGTTTTACACCCGTAAAAAAAAAAAAAAAAAAGAAAGAAAAAGAAAGAAAATGGATTCCCATCGCTATATTTTGAAACACCAACGAAGCCTCATCCAAAATCAATACTTGTGTTTCCCTAACGGTTGGAGACGAGAGTACGAGTGGGGGATGGAAGACCACAGACATGGTATATCAGACTCCTCAGTATAACACGACTACCATAACAATTTAACTGTTGTTTGTTCCGAAATAGATATAAGCAAGTTATATACAGACCAAGCCACTGATTACTAATGCTCACATACTCCTATACACTTATGGAACTTTTGAAACATCATAATTGAAAAAGATTTCAACAACGAACAACCAAAGAATACGGATGGTGATCACAGGTACATAAACATAGATGCCGCACGTAGAGACAAAACCCCTGAGTCAGCTTCGACACCTTGTTGGAAAGATTGAGTGCACTTCGTCTGCAACGCTGACCCCAAATATAATATCTTAGCCTTTTCTGATCCTTTTAAAAAGTGTGTTAGACTGTAGGAATTTTAAGGAAGGTGAGAATGTTCGTTGTTCTTGTCGTGGATGGCAGGAGAAAGATAAAGATAGAGTCTGAGGGTTTGATTGCAGAGTTATTTCTTCGGAGGGAGTATCTCACAAGAGCGGTACTGAGAAAAAGGCGGTTTTATGTTTGCTAAACTTCGCTCGCTCTGTTTCTGCCTCCCCCCTCTCTCTCTCTCTCCCTTCTGCCCTGTCTCTCCCATTTCCCCTGTATATGACTGGTTGTATCATGCGTACAGGCACGTGTGTGGAACTTTTCCAAGCCTGTGGGAGTTTCCATCAGGCGTCATACTGTGCTGTGTGTGAACTACAGAATGTTGCAGCGTTTTATTGGCTAAAAGCCCTATCGCTTAGGCACGACTTACTTCCTAACCTCGATATTACATAGGCCCCTGTTAACAATATATACGTTGCTAGCTATTATGTAGTGTATTTATGATATTTTAGTGTCCTGACATACTGTCATACATCTATACACTTATGGAACTTTTGAAATATCACTTAACTGAAACAGATTTCAACAATGAGCAACCACAGAATACGGATGGTGATAGCAGATATATAAACGCAGATGCCGCATGTGGAAGTAAAACATGCGTCAGCTTGAACGCCTTTTTTAGAAAGGTCAGGTGCACATTGTCTGCTATAGTCTACTCTACAATTGTTCACTGCCTTTACTTTCTCTACCAGAGGCCACATTGCTACACAAACAAGCGAACAAATTGGCACCAGATAACAGGGAATAACTTTTCGTGGTTAAGTATATGCAATTTGTACTATAAAATCAATACAAACATCGTATAGCCCTGCACTGCTGAGACTGATGCATGTAGACATGCAGTACTTCAACGTTTTGTTGTACTATAAACAAACTAGTCAAAGTGAATGACAGCTGACCTCATAATGTAACGTTTGACAGTACCACAATGCATTAAATTCTATTTCACTATGGTAATCATCGTACGGTAATCAGATTCATATGTACTGAGCCACGCATCTAAAGGCATACATAACTGGTAGGTGAAGATAAAAAAAAAGCCTTCGCCACCTCACTTTTGTGTTTTCTTGCATTTCTTTTTTGTTGGGATGGCACTGTGTAGCTTACACATTATGCAAGCAAAATTGTAGTATGGTGCTTATGTTAGAAATGTATTTACTCCAGAAAAGCAGTAACAGGTCACTGTTAGTGTATTTTCTGGTGAAATGACTGCCCTAACACAACCTAGCCATCTATGAACCTAATAGTCTCAGAGGTTCAGCATTTCCAACATAGATATATATATCTGTGGGTAGACACATGACATAGACATATCTATGCATGACGCAATGATAAAGTTGGAGTCCACACCCTTGTCTTATGGCAATAACGGCTCATAAGCAAGTTAATTCCAGCAAGATCTATCTATCTATCTATTGCCAGACGCCTCAATCCCGTTTGGGGTGGCCACAAACAAATCGCCTCCAAGTCGCCCTGTCCCCCGCCAAGATGCAATTCATAAAATTTAATACAAATGTTATGTGGAAGCCTATACCTTAATTTTATAAACAGTAAAAGTAGATGGCCAGTGCAGTATATTATTATGCATATTTCTATTACAGTGTCTTAAATCCGAGGTAGGAGAAAAAATAAATACAAATATAGGTCTGTATTAAGTATTTACTCCATTATACGTATACATTTGATATTTTACAAAAATAAAAGGTATAGCCAATATTTTTACTATGGTGGCATATAATTTACATAAGTTCACAGTCATTCTTTTATTTCTTTATCAAACTCCATTTCAGTTATCATATCAGTTCATATATTTTAAATGATGATACAAAGACTTCAACATTATACATGTGTTAGCTTTGGCAGGAGTCATAATATATTGCGGTAATCACGTTTCAGCAATAAATTCACTGCAGTTGGCTCAGAAGCACATGTTTCACGTTGTTGTTAATGTGGATTACTTCGGAGATGTGTTTGTGGCAAACACTGACAACGTAAGTAAAGGTGGATTCTATATTACTTTACAGTATTTCATGAGCTTTAAAATAAGCCGTCACATAAAAAATAAATGCAATATTAAGAAAGTTACGGCCAGAAAACGCCGGCATCTGCACCCTGTGCCCATATATTGCCATTGTTCATTTTCAGTTCGACAACCTTGCCAGTATGGCGGAGCTGTTGACGTACACCCTCCCAAAAAAGTATCGGTACCTTTGGGAACGATGGTTGTGAAAATGAGCAAATTTCTGCAGACATACATGAGTCTATAAATGCGGAGCCTCAAATAATATACCACCCAGTAAGTGAATCTATTTACATTTCTGAGTTCTAATAACTACCAAAGATAACATTTGCACTTATAATTATAGGATGCCCCATATATCACAATGCTTGATCCACGTTTCAGAATGATATTTGCTGCAAGAGTGCCGATATCTTTTTGTGAGGAATGCGTGACACGGCATCTCTCTCTCTCTCTCTCTCTCTCTCTCTCTCTATGGATGGTAGAGAGGTGGCCTGCAGTCCTGCCGGACCCAGGTTCAAATCCCCAATGGGGCAGGGAACAGTTTAAAGATTTGAATTTTGTTAAATCAGACTTTACTGACCTACCAGAAGACCCGCCGACATGTAAAAATACCCCCGCTATTACTAATACACCAGTCCTGTATGAGACAGCCCTAGCATGTATTCAATATTGACGGTGGGTGTTAGCGCCGAAGTGGTGGCATGTACTGTAGAGGTGTATGGTATGTAGGAGGACTACTGGGCCTTGGGGGCAGGCTGTGAGGCCTATGCCCAGAGTCGGACACGTAAAAAAAAAAAAAAAAAAAAAAAAAGCACTAATAACATCGATCCATCCATCATCCAGTCCTACGTTGTCTCATGACGAGAGTAGAAGCCCGGGGCTAGGCAGTTGGTCCGGACATTTAAGATGAGAGTGACCAGCCTCACTCATGCCTGAGTGCCATTACATGAGCAATAAACCCCAATCACCCCTTGGATATAAACCTTCACCGGTTCAATCCGACTGGAGCACAATAATACCCACTAAACCACCAGGCGCCAAAAGGAAACAGACAGACAGACAATCATACGGAACCGTCCAACATGCTTGCCAAATCTTTCGATTCCAGCAAGCAACGAAACTGCCACAGACAGAACGCTTGCAGGATGGATTGGAATGGAAATTGGATTTTCAGCTTCCCACCCACCACACCATTGACATCACTTTGGGGTGAAAATATAGATATTTCTTAGTGCAATGTTTTATCACTCATCGGTTTTGTTTTCATCTGCGTGTAGGCGGTCACTTGGCAATAATTTTTCGTGCTTCATTGCGAAAACCTAGAGATGGAGTTAAAAAAAAAAAAAAAAAAAAAAAAGTGCATTGCCAGGAACACCAGACGTTTCTCTTCAGTTCGGTAAGAAAAAAAAATCGAAATTTGATAAAATGGTGCCGGGGCTGGTCACTGGGTCTGGACGACTTCCAGACCTACGGCCATTGAGGGATTACAACCCACTACCCAGCCCAGAGCCTTTGACCGATTTTGATGAAAATCAGTAGGCTTCCAGGGTTTATGAATATCTGGGTCCGAGGCGCTTTATTCGCTTTTTTAGTTAGTTCTTTTTACGGGGTGGGGCACTAACCCACCACCAACCCTTTTAGTCGCCTCGTACGACAAGCAGGGATACTGGGGGAGTATTCTTGAAACAACTCTTCCTTAGCCCATGACTAACATATCCACAAAATTTCATTGAAATCCATCAATAACTTTTTTAGACGCCTAGTGGGTAGACAAACAAATGAGGTTGAATTCGTAGTCCTCCAACTTCGTTGTCGGAGGTAACTATGTAAAAATGTATAAAATAATACTTGTATGTCATATATTAGTTGCGATTGAGTTTTTTGACAGCTTAATTATCAAATTATAATTTTGAAAAATTACGGTGGGGAGAAAAGAAAACTCATATAAGATTTAAAAAAAAATCACTGTTTCTGTGTTTTAACGACGACAGGTGCCAAATATCTAACCTACAGGATTTTGTGGAAGGGCTGTTCCCATCCTCCCTACCCTTATCAATTTCGACCAGCATATTGTCAACACCTGCTTTATTCACTCCGATCCCTAGACAAAAAACATTTCTGGAAATAGCATGATTTAGATAAATCACTTGCTTTATTTTAATTAAATGAGAATAATTATTAACATCATCATCACCGCCATATCTTCATTATCACTAGCGGCAGCAGCAACAGCAGATTCTTATGACATGGACAGGTATACAAGACACACACACACACACACACACACACACACACACACACAGAACTCACTGAAAATCCTCAGCGTAAATGTCCCACAATCTCATTCTTGTCCACGCCAAGATCAAGAGAGTTACCAGGCTTCCCCATGCACAGAATATGATGACGTAAGCGGCAGTTGGATAGAAAGAGAAAATGAGGAGTAAGGGAGAACAAGAGAGAAATTTGAATTGCGCGAATTTTATAGGACATTGAAATATTATTTTTTCTTTATATTTTTAAGACTAGGTTCATGGAGAAATTGAAGTGTGTTTAACTTCAATGCTCTTTACCAAATATAAAAAGAATGCAGATTGCAAAATTGTTGTCGTCAATTACACAGATGTTTAGAAATATATAATTGCTTTAGTAGTACTGTATCACAAATTTTTTGTTTGATACAGTTTTGCTTTTGAAAACATAATTCAGCAAATCCTTATCCATATCCTTACGTAAGAAGTGTCCCAGCTTTCCCACAGTCTCATTCCTAAACCCCTCCATACATACCAGTCTTATTATCCTACTAATTCTAGACATCTTCCTACTAGCCTCACTACTGTATTATTCAATATTCCCCCTGCCTAAACCCTGTTTACACCCTCTGTAACACCTTCACCACCGCCAGCCTGCCTTTTCCCCCCTGCCCATTCGTTGTAGACTGCATCAGTCCCTTAATCCCACCATATCCCCCTTTATCACAACAATTGCCTACCCTTTGTAGTATAGTAATAGAATCTAATTGGAATGTAAGATAGTAGGAGATATTCATCAACACAGTCCACTTATTATATTCAACTTGTAGTAAGGTTGTTATTCCCAACAAGTAAAACACAGGCAATGTTTCATTTTATAGCGTATCTTATTTCACCATCTTTTTTATCATGTTTTTTACCTTCACTGATGAATCTGCATTGTTTCTGTTCAAAACTCTTACATAATGTGTTAAATTCGTTATATAATATGTTATTTAATATAATATGTTAATGTGTTTGTGAGAATGTGTTAAAGTCACCCACTGAATTCAGCAAAATGGAGCACAGGAGAATTGCCTCCATCGGTAGTCAAGAAAGGACTGGCGGGGTGACTTCAAACTGAAGCAGACTGAACCACTTCGGGTGACGTCACTGTGCACAACAGGAAAATGTTGGCACGAGGTTGAGGAGACCTGACGATTCTCTTGATCATGGAACACGCCACCAAGTTTTCTGTTTCTCACCACAAACGGAACCACTGACATGAGTATGTTTCAGACAATTATGTTGTTCTAGCAGTAATTATGGGGTAGTGCCCTTCTACGGAATACCAATTAAATCAAAGTGCAACCCAATACTGTCACACCTCTAAATAAATCTTACAATACTTTTATCCATTTATATATCTTGTTTCCCCACTTACCTTAAATATCTTCTTCATTACTTAGTTATCATGGCATGACATCTCGGCCTTCAGCAACTCTCATTACCTCAAAGTTTTCATTAACCAAATTTTATTATTCCCTACTTAGGATCACATCATCTAACCAGGCATTCATATGCTCTTTAATCAACAGAATCCTACTCTAAACCTTTCACGAATATCTACTGTATATTAGTTATGCGGTCAACTCGTTCAGTGTACAACCCACTCTAGTTATATTTGCACTAATCTTAACTCTCAAGCAATCTTCTCCCAGCCTCTGTCCTCAGCTTCTTATAATTATCTGACTTGGCTTTTCACAGCACCAAACTAACTTACTTCATTTCTCCACTCAGTAATATATTTTTCATATCCTTTAAATGTACCCCTCACTTTATTCTTTGCATCAAGATCCATTTGTACTGCCACCGCCCTATGTCTTCTTTTTTTCATTAGTTAGTACGTCATACCATGAATCACGTATCTCTCTAAAGAAAATCATTGTAATATTATGTATATTTATGTGGTAGGTGGGGACGTCCATCATCCACCCACTTAGTGTAGTGGTACTCTGTTTTAGGGTAACTCTACGTTGAATGGCAAGCCAAATGATTTCCTGTAAATCAGGAAAGCATTTACAACGCTGGGTGGTAACCTTATAACCAACCAACACGTGTACCCTACGTGACAGCAAGTGGGTTGGTGGAGGGTTAATGCTCCTCCTCGGAAGACAACTAACTAAACATACGAACAAGAAGCCTCAGACCAGGACTGACCAAAAGATGACTAAGGACCAAACAAAGGACATGATACGGATGGCGACGTGGAATGTAAGGGGTGCAAATGATAAGGTGAAAGATTGTCCAGGTGTTTGAGGGTGCGAAAGTGGATGTATGTGGATTAACTAAAACTGAATAGAGAGGAGTGTGCGAGAATGGGAGTATGAATGGGGTATATGCACGGGAGTAGGTGAGAATGATAGGGCAAAAGGAGTGTGTATTGTTGTGAGTAACAGATGGAAGGAGAATATAAGAGAGCATGGATCAGTTAGCTCAAGGATTGTGTAGGTAAGATTGAAAGTTGGACTACAAATGTGGGCGATTGTGTGCGTGTATGTGCCAATACAACATCGTGCAAGCAGAGTGAGAGAAGACTTCTGGACAAAAATGGAAGTGTGCATGAAAAAGTTTGAAAGGAATGAGTGTTTTTGATTGGAGATATGAATGGAAAAGTAGGGAATGTGAAGGTGGATGGAGTAGTTGGTGAGTGTGGTATGCCTGCAGAGATGGATGAGAATGGCAGTGCTTTAGTGGACTTTTGTGCTGGGAAGGGGTTGGTGATAGCCAATACCCTCTTCAGGCACAAAATGATCCACAGGTATACATGGCGAGTGATGAGAAGGGTGGGTGGTGAACTGAATGAAAGGATGGCAATGACTGATTACGTGTGTGTGTATGAAAGGATGCGTAGGTGTGTAATGGATGCAAGAGCATATAGAGGTTGGGGGAGTGGACTTTCTGATCACCACTTGGTGGTTGTCAGAATCAAGGTCCAAGTAAAATGGAAAAGTAGAAGGGGAGGACGGGAGGAAGGAGCAGATGCAAGGAGAGTGGAAAGGTTAGAAGAGGATGAGAAAAAGGCGGAATGTAAGAGAGAAGTGGAGGAACGATTGGATAATTATGGATTGCAGCAGATGTGGGACGTGGAAGGTGTGTGCAAGATATTCACAAAAGAAAAATGTGCAGCTTGTGAGGTGGTGTGTGGGATGAAGAGAAGACGAAAGGGCGTGCAAGGAACAGCATGGTGGAATGAAGAGGTGATACAGGCTGTGGCACAATGGAAGAAAGCATATAATGAATGGATGAGAAATGGAAGCGTGGAAGAAGTTGAGAGACGGAAGAGAGTTATATGTAGAAAGGAAGAAAGAGGTGAAAAGATTAGTAAAAGAAAGTAAAAAGAAAGTGGATGAGGAATTTGGAAGGAATGTGAGTGTAAAGTGGAGGGACTGTAAGAAAATGTTCTGGAAAGAGGTAAAGAGACTTAGACTGGGTGGCAGTGAAGTTAATTGGGGAGTGAGAGATAAAAATTGTAGATTACTAATGGAGAAGGAAGAAAAAGTGAACGGATGGAGAGAA
>NC_137032.1:9980672-10070672 GCF_032717465.1 Coenobita brevimanus
TTAATCACCCGGGGTGGATTTTTTTTTTTTTTTTTTTTTTTTTTTTTTAAATAACAGAACGGAGGAAGGAAAAACAAATGGAGAAAAAAAATAATCCATACACCAGATTACTGGTGTCCTCTGTTCATAAAATATCTGTAACAGTTAGACTTGAACAGTTGTAGGTTGAAATTTGGAGGAAAACAACTCTGGGGAAGCGAGTTCCAGAGAGATGCAGTTCGGGGAATGAAAGAATTCTGATAGGCAGAAGTTCTGCAATGTGGTTGAGTGACATTCCAGTCATGAGCGCTTACCAGATGCCCGTGTAGCACGAGGGAAGGCATGGAGAGGTGGCACCATGGACGCAACTTCGTCTGAGCATTTGCCAAAAAAATATCTGTAAAATAATGCAAGGGAGGCAACATTCCTTCTTACTTGCAGGGGAGGTAGTTTATATGTAATGGCAGGGTTGTTAATGATTCTAACAGCTTTATTCTGAATTTTGTCTAGTTGTCTTAATGCAACCTCTCCACAACCATTCCACAAGGGTGAGCAATATTCAAGCTGAGAGCGCACATGACTCTTATAAATTATAGCTAACTGCTCATCGGCGAAGAAGTTACGGACTCTGTACAATAATCCAAGTTTCTTTGAGGCGGTTTTAGCAAGTGATCTGACATGAGAGGTCCAGCTGAGGGCACTGTTAAGTGAGACACCAAGAATTTCAATACTTTTGGAGATGGGAATATTAGTAGCACTGAAGGTAATGTACGAATCTGGCAATATCTGTCTATTAGTAAACTGTATATATTTAGTTTTACTAGCATTAAAAGAGACAAGGTTGTTTTGTCCCCATTCACTGATTGTAGATAGATCTTGATTTATGGAGATGGCTGTATTGAGTTGAGAGGTAGAGATATTAGACTTTGTAAATGGATGTCTGAGTGTGAATGAACTATGTAGTGTTGAGTCATCTGCATATGAGTGAATGGGATTGTGAGTGACAGATAAGAGATCATTAATATGAACCAGAAATAGGGTTGGCGCCAGAACTGATCCCTGCGGCACGCCGGCGTTAATTGAGTGGAAATTCGAATATACATCATCTACTTTTACTCTTATTTTCCTGTCACTAAGATAAGAAGAAATCAAAGGAACAAAAGACGTTAGTCCATAGCAAGGGAGTTTGGACAGCAGGGAACGGTGCCATACTCTGTCGAAAGCTTTAGAGATATCAAGAGCTATTGCATGAGTTTCTCCATAAGATCAATTGATTGATGGATGGTATGAGTTAAGAGATTGAGTATGTCAATGGTGGATCTTTCGGGGCGAAAACCGTATTGTCTATCACTAATTAAGTTGTTGGATTCAAGATGATTAACAATATGCTTATTAATTAAAGTGTCAAATACCTTACCAAGAGAAGATGTGACAGCTATTGGTCTGTAATTGGAGGGGTCAGACGAACTTCCTTTCTTCGGAACTGGGTGGATATTGGCTTCTTTCCATGAATTTGGGAATAAAGAAGTACGTATGCATAGTCTGAATAATTTAGCTAGGACAGAGGCAAGCTCAGGGGAACACTTTTTAAAAACGATTGGCGGAATTCCATCGGGGCCTGGAGCTTTGTTGGTAGGTAAACTGTCTAGGATGGATTTTACGTATCTTGTCTGTATTTTAAGTGGGGCAATTTCGGGAGAATCAAGTTCCAGCACTGAGACATTCTGGCTGGTATCATCTATGGTAGAGTTTCTGGCAAAGGTACTAGCAAAGATATCTGCTTTCCCACGTGGGTCATTTATAATATTGCCATCTGAAGATTTTAGTGGGGGAATGGAAGATGACTTGTTAAAGTTATTATTGAAAGAATTAAGAGTTGACCAGAATATTCTATTGTCATTAGGGTTGTTAAGTAGTTTTGATGCTTGCTTTTGAAGAAAGTTTGATTTAGATAGATTTAATACAGCTTTTGCATGATTTCTAGCAATTTTAAATTGGGAGAGTGATTCAGATGTTTTTGATTTTAAGTAAGAGTTATATGCTAATGACTTTTGGGCTGTTGCTCTGGCACAATTGCCATCAAACCATTTTGGAGAGTTTGATCTTTTAGTGAATTGTTGACTTGGTATGGATAAATCCATACCAGCTAGTATTAAGTCGCAAATGTGGGACTGGGTAGAATTGGGATCACTAGAGAAGAAACACTGCCATGGAACATCAGCAAGATAATTTCTAAATCCATCCCAGTCTGCCCTGTCAAAGTGCCATCGGGTCACCCTGACAGGTTCAGAGTGGGGAGGTGTAGGAGGGTTAACTAATGAGGCTTTGATGAGATTGTGGTCAGAGGATCCAAGTGGTGACAGTACCTCTATCCCGTATTGATCTGGATTATTTGTCAAGAATAAATCCAAGAGATGGGAATTATGGTCAGGATTATCAGGTATTCTGGTTGGTTGCTTTACCAACTGGGTGAGATTAAACGATTCCGCAAACAGCTCGCATTCTAGACCAGCGTCGTCAGTCCGGGCAGAATGCAATAACCATTCAACATTGTGTATGTTAAAATCATCCAAAATGGTAATTCGATCTCATGTCCTTTCGATCACAGTCCACTACTCTACTGTGCAGAGAAGCATCTAATCCCACGGAATTATGTCTTTGTATATAGATGTTCCATGTATGGCTGGTATCCCGGTTACTGGTAGCATCGACGATTAGGGACCCCTGCTCGTTATCGACGAATCCTCCTCCTCCCCCTCCTCCACCACCACACCCCACACAGATACACAATATAGGGTGGCAATGGCCTACACCTTTACCACCTACGTGTGGAGATTGACTGAAATGAATATTGACCATACATTATATTAAAGAGATATATTGACCATAGATTACATTAAAGAGATATTGCACATGGCACAGCCAAATACGTGATTCAAAAGCATCACAGCAAATAATTATGTCAGCAACAGATAATATTATAGTCAGTAAGATTATTCGTAAGCCATATTAAACCAAACAAAGTTGCAGGAGGCCTCACTTGAACAAGAGACATCAATTATATAATCGTAAAATGTCACTTACCTTGTATGCAACAAAATTTTTGAGTTAGAATATGCACTATGTAAGGAATTTGCTCCAATAGAGTCGCTAAACTATTGTGGATAGTGTAAAAGAAAGTAAAGGATGTAAAAATTGTTGGAATAATTATGCAGCTGAGTTAACAGAGACAAAAGGGAAAGAGTCTCTTACTCGTTCAAAAAGTCTTTCGGGTACCCAGTTGTTTTACTGTGTGAACATGAGCAAGAGAGAAACTAACTTGACCAAGTATGACCTGCCAACAATCGAGTTTTTATTTTTTTTGGGGGGGGGAGTTGTTGCTAGTTAGTGTGCTTCCAACGCACCAGGGAAAAGAAAAATAGTTTATTTACCAATGTGACTGGCCTGGCAATTGATCTGCGGGTCATCCACTTGCAACATGTATATGCTACGACTATGTGAAGGAAACCAGAATGTGTCCACAAATCTGGCCAGCCCGAAAATCGGTCTCAGAATCTTCCAGCTATGAGCCAGGTGTCGTACAAATACACCACTGTCTCTTAAGGTGCTCCCCTCCAGCCCAAACAGTATTGACTGGTGTTGACATATGCCCCTACCACCTAGTGTATTCTTCAGCTGCCCCAAGGAAAGCGATCCATATCTTATCTCAGACATAATCGTAAATAAATATGAAGATCATGTGCTCCTCACCTGATAGATTTTCTTTACTAGTGAATAAGCTAAATTCAACTATGCCAGAAAAAACAGTCAGCTTCGTTTACCTCAGTTGGAGAAGAATGAAAGTTTGACTACTGCTTGGGATAATGTCAGCGATTAGAGAGAGAAAAAATAGTTGCTTACACCATCATTTCCTATGATGATGTGAGATGCTCATAGCAAGCTAATAATCATATATAGTTGTTTAATATTGAAGTGTTCTATGTATCTCCTCAAGAAACAATAGTACGAGTCAGAAGTTCGCCAATTATTCCACTGTGTCTGCTTCACATTCAAACATGTTCGTCACATTCTTCCCTGATGCATCATATCAGAGAATCATCTATGGACAAATGAACGCATCAAGTTTCTCACAGCTTAGGAATATGGATCAGTACAGTAAATTGAGAATTAGAAGAGGCGAAGCAGTAGGCAAACGTCTGTCTCCGACTGAACCCGATTCGGTCATGAACGACGTAAGGTCGTCTGCACTTAAGATCGGAACGTGAAATTCGGCACTGCTTGTAAATTACTTCGCATAAAGAAATTAATCCATTTCCATTCCACAGTGATGTCATCTAATATGGCACTGGTTTCCATTTCTTGAGAGCAGAGAATGTTGGTTAAAGGAAGTCAATCACCCAGCTCTCAAAAATGTATCTTTTGGTTTTACTACCAGCTATTATTTATCCTGCTTTGACAAGTCATGTCACAGTTTACTTAGCATATTTTGACAGAAAAGGCGGTTTATATCACTTGACTTGCTCGAATTGGCTTGACTCGGCTTGAATCAATTTTTTTTTAATAGATAATGAATAAAGGAAGGAAAAACAAAGAAATAAATTAGCTCATTTACCTAAAAGCATCCTCCATTCATAAAATATTTATAACAACTGGATTTAAATTGAAGTGGATTAAATGTTTGTGAGAAACAACTCCCAGGAAGCGAATTCCAGAGAGTAGTAGTTCTGGGGATAAATTAATTTTGATAAGCAGAGGTTCTGCATTGTAGGGGAGAGAGTGTGAGTTCATGGGCGCTCCCAGCTGCCCGAGTATTTCGGAAGAAAGTATGAAGGGGAGGCACAATTGAAGCCAGTTCGTCAGGGCACTTAAGGTAAAAATATCGATAAAATAATGTTAAAGAAGAAACATCTCTATGTACTGATAATGGAGGAAGGTTCTGCGTAATGGCAGGATTATTGACTAATCTAATGGCTTTATTTTGAATTTTGTCCAATTGCCTCAATGCAACCGCTCCACATCCACTCCACAGTGGTGAACAGTATTCGAGCTGAGAACGCACATGACTTTTGTATATTGTGGCCATCTGCTCGTCAGTGAAGAACTCACGAACTCTGTACATAAGTCCCAATTTTTTTGAAGCATTTTTAGCAAGGAATTTAACGTAAGCTGTCCAGCTTAGGTTACAAACACCTAGGATATCAATTGTACGGGATATGGGAATATTGACATCATTTAAAATTATGTGAGAGTCTGAGGGATTCTTTCTGTTGGAGAAATTAATGTATTTAGTTTTCTGAGCATTAAATGAGACCAGATTTGTTTGTCCCCATTGATTAATTTTAGAAAGGTCCTGGTTCAGAGAAATTGCTGTGTTTATTTGGGAATTTATAATATCAAATTGTGTAAAGGAAGTACTAAATGTGAAAGAACTATGAAGGGTCGAGTCATCAGCATAAGAGAGTATTGGGTTGTGAGTGACAGATAGGAGGTCATTTATATGAATGAGAAAGAGGGTTGGCGCCAAAACTGATCCCTGAGGTACGCTAGCATTTATGGAATGGAACTGAGAACAAATTCCATCTACCATGATCCGTATTATTCTATTATGAGGGTAAAAAGAAATTAGAGGAACCAGTGATGCAAGGCCATAGTGTGACATCTTAGACAATAAGGCCCGATGCCATACTCTGTCAAATGCTTTTGATATATCAATTGCATTGTGTGTGTCTCACCGTGTTGGTCTATTGTTTTGTTAATCTGTTGGGTAGGAAGGCAAAGAATGTCTAACGTTGAACGTTCTTGTCTACATCCATACTGCCGATCATCGATTAAGTTATTAATTTCTAGATGCTTCACTATGTGTTTGTTAATTAGTGTCTCAAAAACTTTACCGAGAATGTAAGTTATTGCAATTGGGCTATAGTTTGATGGATCAGAAGTTGTCCCCATTTTAGGAACAGGATGGATATTTGCTTCTTTCCAAGAAGCTGGAAAACTTGACGTACGGATGCATAAGCAGAAAAATTTTGCCAATACAAGAGCCAACACTGAGGAGCAATTTTTAAGTACTATTGAAGGAATTTCATCTGGACTAGTAGCTTTGTCTGCTGAGATTTTGTAATACGGCTTGTATGTATCTGGTGTGAATTATAAAAGGAGGTATTTGAGGGGAATGAAAATCAAGTACAGGAATATTGTGATTTTCTGTATTTGGGGCAGAGTTTGTTGAAAGAATGTTAACAAGAAATTTGGCTTTTCCACGTAGGTCACTCACTAGATTTCCGCTGGGGGACTGTAAAGGTGGAATGGAAGAGGTGTTAGGTAAGTTAGTTTTGAATGAATTTAGGGTTGATCATTTGTTATCATTTGGGTTCTTTAATAGTTTGTTAGCCTGTCTATGTAGAAAGTTAGATTTAGAAAGTATGATAATTGTTTTGGCACAGTTTCTGATATTTCTATAATAGTTAAAGGCTTCTTTGGTTTTGGTCCTTGTATAAGTGTTATGGGCTATTGTTTTATGTTCTGTTACTCTAGCACAATTATGGTCAAACCATTTAGGAGAATTACATCTTTTTCTGTAACTATGATGGGGAATGAATGTTTCCATACCGACTTTAATGAAGTCCTGTGTGTGGCCAAATGTGGAATTTGCATTCTGGGAGAAGAAGGAGATCCAAGGAACATCCATGAAAAAATTTTGGAGTTCCTCCCAGTCTGCCCTGTTGTAATGCCATTTACAGTAGTCACCATGACAGGTTCAGAGCAGGAGTGTGTGGTAAGTGTTAAACTGGTGGCTTGAATCAGACGATGATCAGAGGATCCAAGGGGGGACTTCGCTTCAACATTATAATTATCTGAATTGGTTGTTAGAAACAAGTCCAATAGGTGGGGATTTTGATCGGGGTTGTCTGATACACAGGTGGGTTGACTGACTAACTGGTGAGATTAAATGAGTCTGCAAATAGCTCACATTCAAGACCATTTTGGGTGATTTTAACATACACAATGTTGAATGGTTATTGCATTCTGCCCGGACTGACGACGCTGGTCTAGAATGCGAGCTGTTTGCGGAATCGTTTAATCTCACCCAGTTGGTAAAGCAACCAACCAGAATACCTGATAATCCTGACCATAATGCCCATCTCTTGGACTTTATTCTTGACAAATAATCCAGATCAATACAGGATAGAGGTACTGTCACCACTTGGATCCTCTGACCACAATCTCATCAAAGCCTCATTAGTTAACCCTCCTACACCTCCCCATTCCGAACCTGTCAGGGTGACCCGATGGCACTTTGACAGGGCAGACTGGGATGGATTTAGAAATTATCTTGCTGATGTTCCATGGCAGTCTTTCTTCTCTAGTGATCCCAATTCTACCCAGTCCCACATTTGTGACTTAATACTAGCTGGTATGGATTTATTCATACCAAGTCAACAATTCACTAAAAGATCAAACTCTCCAAAATGGTTTGATGGCAATTGTGCCAGAGCAACAGCCCAAAAGTCATTAGCATATAACTCTTACTTAAAATCAAAAACATCTGAATCACTCTCCCAATTTAAAATTGCTAGAAATCATGCAAAAGCTGTATTAAATCTATCTAAATCAAACTTTCTTCAAAAGCAAGCATCAAAACTACTTAACAACCCTAATGACAATAGAATATTCTGGTCAACTCTTAATTCTTTCAATAATAACTTTAACAAGTCATCTTCCATTCCCCCACTAAAATCTTCAGATGGCAATATTACAAATGACCCACGTGGGAAAGCAGATATCTTTGCTAGTACCTTTGCAAGAAACTCTACCATAGATGATACCAGCCAGAATGTCTCAGTACTGGAACTTGATTCTCCCGAAATTGCCCCACTTAAAATACAGACAAGATTTGTAAAATCCATCCTAGACAATTTACCTACCAACAAAGCTCCAGGTCCCAGATGGAATTCCGCCAATTGTTTTGAAAAAGTGTTCCCCTGAACTTGCCTCTGTCCTAGCTAAATTATTCAGACTATGCATACGTACTTCTTTATTCCCAAATTCATGGAAAGAAGCCAATATCCACCCAGTTCCGAAGAAAGGAAGTTCGTCTGACCCCTCCAATTACAGACCAATAGCTATCACATCTTCTCTTGGTAAGGTATTTGAAACTTTAATTAATAAGCATATTGTTAAACATCTTGAATCCAACAACTTAATTAATGATAGACAATACGGTTTTCGCCACGAAAGATCCACCATTGACATACTCAATCTCTTAACTCATACCATCCATCAATCAATTGATCTTTTGGAGAATCTCATGCAGTAGCTCTTGATATCTATAAAGCTTTCGACAGAGTATGGCACCGTTCCCTGCTGTCCAAACTCCCTTGCTATGGACTAACGTCTTTTGTTCCTTTGATTTCTTCTTATCTTAGTGACAGGAAAATAAGAGTAAAAGTAGATGATGTATATTCGAATTTCCACTCAATTAACGCCGGCGTGCCGCAGGGATCAGTTCTGGCGCCAACCCTATTTCTGGTTCATATTAATGATCTCTTATCTGTCACTCACAATCCCATTCACTCATATGCAGATGACTCAACACTACATAGTTCATTCACACTCAGACATCCATTTACAAAGTCTAATATCTCTACCTCTCAACTCAGTACAGCCATCTCCATAAATCAAGATCTATCTACAATCAGTGAATGGGGACAAAACAACCTTGTCTCTTTTAATGCTAGTAAAACTAAATATATACAGTTTACTAATAGACAGATATTGCCAGATTCGTACATTACCTTCAGTGCTACTAATATTCCCATCTCCAAAAGTATTGAAATTCTTGGTGTCTCACTTAACAGTGCCCTCAGCTGGACCTCTCATGTCAGATCACTTGCTAAAACCGCCTCAAAGAAACTTGGATTATTGTACAGAGTCCGTAACTTCTTCGCCGATGAGCAGTTAGCTATAATTTATAAGAGTCATGTGCGCTCTCAGCTTGAATATTGCTCACCCTTGTGGAATGGTTGTGGAGAGGTTGCATTAAGACAACTAGACAAAATTCAGAATAAAGCTGTTAGAATCATTAACAACCCTGCCATTACATATAAACTACCTCCCTGCAAGTAAGAAGGAATGTTGCCTCCCTTGCATTATTTTACAGATATTTTTTTGGCAAATGCTCAGACGAAGTTGCGTCCATGGTGCCACCTCTCCATGCCTTCCCTCGTGCTACACGGGCATCTGGTAGCGCTCATGACTGGAATGTCACTCAGCCATATTGCAGAACTTCTGCCTATCAGAATTCTTTCATTCCCCGAACTGCATCTCTCTGGAACTCGCTTCCCCAGAGTTGTTTTCCTCCAAATTTCAACCTACAACTGTTCAAGTCTAACTGTTACAGATATTTTATGAACAGAGGACACCAGTAATCTGGTGTATGGATTATTTTTTTTCTCCATTTATTTTTCCTTCCTCCGTTCTGTTATTTAAAAAAAAAAAAAAAGTTCTGGCTGAATAAGTAAGCCATTCAACATTATGGACATTAAAATCACCCAGAATAGTAATTTCTGATGCAGTATTAATGTTGAGGACACCTAGTTGTGAAGACAGAGAGTCAAATAATTTTGAATCAAGATATAACCAGGAAAATTTAATCTAGCTAAATTAGAGGTGGAACTTACTTGTGTCTCTGTCAAAAATAGCAGATCAGGGGATTCAAACTGGAGGAAATTTTGAACAGAGTTGATGTTGGAGTGAAGTCCCTAAAATTGCAAAAGAAAATTTTACTGCACTTATGAACAGATTTAGGGTGCCGCAACACTGGAGGTGGTACAGTTGCTTGATGATGACCGGGGGGGGGGACCCAGCAGACAACCCAGTCCTGCCGAAGGTGTTCACCCTAGAAGCCACCGCATTAATTCCCTAGTATAGCAGCAACCATGGTTCTTTTTATGGGGGGCGGGGGAGAGCAGGGATGTGTTGTGGAATGTGTATATGTAATGACAAGATTGGTGTTTTATGGAGAGAGGATGAGCTAGTTTAAGGCACAGATATAATGTGGATGTGTGTGTTGAGTTGATGCCCTCTGATGTTTGAGGCAGAAAGATGTGTAACCAGCTACCAAGGGCCTAAGAAAGAAAAATGAATCCAGGCTATTCCCTGAGTCTCCCATACCTAGGGCGTGTAGTACTTCCCTGGGCAGGGCTGCATATATATATATATATATATATATATATATATATATATATATGTGTGTGTGTGTGTGTGTACACATATATGGTGTATCCAAATGTACACATATGTTTTTAACCCAGCCTGGTCTCGTCGACGTATGGGCACGTTGCAACATTTTGCATTTGCCAGTCCCGGCAACGTACTGGTACGTAGTACAATTGCAAGGTCTCTAATTTGCATAATTTTCACTTCTCGTGCTTGATTTTTCGTACGTATATAATGGACACCTTCCTCTATTCCTCTTCAAGATGCCAAGCAGGGACAATGCCTTATACTGCATAACCCCCTCCCCCTCCCCCCCTCATGCCATTGTCTCAGCAATTGGGCCAGTTGGCCAGTGACCTGGCCAGTATAGCACTGTCAGGGCCAGAGTGATTCCCCAATCGATGACAGTGTGGAGGGAATAAAGTTTACAGGTAGCATTACAGGAAGAAACAGTCAGAAATAATGATCAGGTAATGTGGTAAAAGAAGGTCAGGTATGGTGATGAGTTAGTGAGTGAAACAATGCTTATAATGCCTATTTTACTGTTTGAAAACCAATATACTCTCGTACTACATATACATTCAAACAATCTAAAAAATGGGCCACTGCTTATGAGTGGCAGAAATAGTTACCCTCCCATAGAACTCGTTTTCTTTGGTGCCAGCCTGTTAGAAAACCCAGTCAGGTAAGGAGATACTGGTACCTGGATTGAGTATTTTAAACCTCAGGTGAGTGATTTCTCTATGAATTTTTGATGCTTCTAACCAAAAGCAGGAGGTTTTAGCCAAAGCAAAAAAATTCGAAAATAATTTTTGATTGGGGGTGTCAGAGGTGTGAAATAGCTTGGGACATGACGGGTTAATATACAGGGTGACCCCTAAAAAACCCACATTTCGAAAGGCTGTAGCACTGGCAGTAGTGAGACAGGAAGTGTGGGGCTAGGGTCTGTTGGTAGCCCAACCCCAACTGTCCTCAGCTGCCAACATGTGGTAATCGGGAGCACTGTGTGCACTCGCTGTCGAAGCGTTCTTAACAAGCGACTGTTCCGTGATTGCCGTGCAGAGGGCCTTTTGAAGACATTCCAGTATTCCACAGAACCAAAACGTTCCAGATTGGAAAATCATCTTGCAGTGGGTTGAGAATTTCAGGGCAACAGACCTAACTTTAAAAGAAAATCATGTGGTCGACCTAGGAGCACTCGTACATCTGAGAATAATGAAGCATTGAGGCGATCTGTTGTGCAGTCTCCGAGACATTCTGTGGGGAAGCATGTATTAGCTGTGGTGGATATCCTAGGAGACTGCAAGAAGAACCTTACACAAAGACCTTCACTTCCATCCATACAAAATGATGGTTCTGCAAGAACTCAATGTAAGAGACTGGATAAGCCGCAGCGAGTTAAGTGCGAGAAGTGGCGATGTTAAAGTGGCCACTCATTCCCCTGACCTTGCCCCTTGTGATTTTTTTTTTTTTTCTGTGGGGCCACCTTAAATCACGAGTGTATAGTCATCGACCCAAAACTCTTGAAGCCCTTAAGGCTGCTAGTCAGCAGGAGAAAGCCGCTGTTCCACCCAACATGACCCGTCGAGCCATGACAACCATCAGAAATCGCCTCCAAGCATGTATAGACAATGACGGCCACCATTTGGAGGATGTCATCTTTAAAATATTAGATGAATAAAAAACTGTAGTGAAATGAAGTTTACAAAGATAATATTTTGATTGTCTTTAAACCATTTTTTTTCATTTACCTTTTGAAATGTGGGAGTTTTTTCTGGGTCAATCCTGTATATATATATATATATATATATATATATATATATATATATATATATATATATATATATATATATATATATATATATATATATATATATATATATATATATATATATTATATATATATATATATATATATATATATATATATATATATATATATATATATATATATATATATATATATATATATATATATTTGCTCTGTCCCTTTTCACATAGCACATAGCTGTGAACCTGGATATGGATGTTACTGTATTTGCGTTCTTGCACACGACACTCGTCAGAACTTTATTGAACTACAGGCAATCGGCAATTTCAAGATGTTCCTTTTTTAGATCGTTGTTTAGATTATGCTGCTGGACTCTTTCTTCTTGTGTTACTGAGATACAGTAGGCGAGGTAATTGTTTTTTTTGTATTATGGTGTAGTTGGTTCCCAGTGTGGGCATAGTGGATTCTCAGAAATATATTACGTGTCTTGGTGCAGAAGCAGGAGGTGGTGATGGCCGCTTTACTGTATAGTCTGGGTGAAGTGTACCCCTATCTCTCTGGGTGGGGCAGTTTCGAGGGGTTGGATGTCTGGTGTTGGTTCATGAAGATGATAGTCGAATATATACATCTTTATCTATCTATCTATCTATTTATCTATCTATATCACAAATGGAAATATGTTTCCACATAAAACAAATCAGTTTCATTATCTTTCACACACATTCCAAATTTTTTCCTGGGCAGTCTGGCACATGTGCAACGCTTGAGGTATTTCCTTAGAGTGTAATGATCCTTGTAGGACAAAAAACATTTCCATTGTTCTGAAAACTCTCATACATCGGCGCATCATGAGATAAAGCTTTTCATTATTTTCTGTTATTGTTACTGAGAGTGGATGACGTTTTGCCTTGTCCTCTTCCATGGGATACTGCCCCTTTGCTTCTCTCATTATATTTCTGTGGACTAATATTCTTGTGCCTTGTTAAAGTCTCTGGTTGAGTGTTTGGTTTCTTCCTTTTTCTTCTAGTCATGAATCACTAATTATTTAAGATCCTAACCAATTTTTGTAAATGACAGGCCACTTTGGCACTGAACACTTTCACTGTCTTTGGACGCAGATCCGCGTCCAAACAAAGAAATAGTCACCATAAATTCAGAATTGCGTCTAGCGTCCTGAAATTTGGTGTGATATTAGCCTCTGGCTCAGTCGGTATACAGGTGGCCTGCAGTCCTACTGGACCCAAGTTCAAATCCCCGCTGGGGCAGGGAACAGTTTAAGGATTTGAATTTCATGAAATCACCCTGTACTGATCTATCGAAAGACCCACCGACATGTCGTAAAAATACCCCCGCTAATACCAATACACCAGTCCTGTAGTGAGACAGCCCTAGGCACTGTATTCAATATGGACGGTGGGTGTTAGCGCTGAAGTGGTGACATGTAGAGAGGTGTATGGTATACAGGATTACTGGACCTTGAGAGCAGGTTGTGAAAGCTATGCCCAGAGTCGGACACATAAAAAAAAAAAAAAGCAAGTATCAATAGAACGAGAGTGACGCATAAACTCAGAGCTCTCTCAGAGTCGCAGTTGTATCTTTCTGTGGCCAATAAAGAGAGATTTAATCTGCTCAGTTTCAGTCTCACCTGCACACGCTACTCTCTAGCATTCCTTCAACAGGATTCTACACCAATTCCCACCATCTCCAGTGTGTGAGAAGACGGTTTTGGTGGGAGTGTGTCAGTCGGAGGCGACTGAGCAGGAGCAACGTTATAATCCTTGCTTGGAACTGCAGTGAGTGTCACAGATCTCAGCTGATATATATAAATCTGGTGATCAGCTGTGGGTTCCAAGCTGATATATATTAGTGACTTGTTGGAGGAATTGCTACAGCCTAAACGATTACAGTGGCGAGATTCCTATGCTGCTGATACAACCCTATAGAAATTAAGAGACGCGAAAATGCCGGTTTCTGATATTCTGATTATCTCGAACTCCAAGATGTGCCTCTCAGCCACAGTCCACTTGATATTAGGTTTATAACAGTTTCCTTGGATAATTTCTCACTCTCGTGTCAGAACTGTGGGAGTTAAAAATGGCACATGCGATTGAAATCACTAAAATATTACTAAAAAAAAAAAAAAAATCATAAACCATTAGAAATACTCTTTTAGTTTCGATGATTTTATATTTTTGCAGTCCTAAACTTTGATAATCATGCAACGAAGTCCTTCAACGTCATCGCACTGGAATTGCTTTTGATTTGGATTTACTGAACACCATAGCTGGTCACTTGTGTGTATTATGGCATGACTGTTTTTAATCACTAACAGTAGATTCTTTGTACTGACGGTTCATGTAATCTAATCTATCTATATACCTAGGCTGCTTCCCCCTCAGGAAAGGGAGGTAGCCGAGACAGGACGACACACTCCCCCATTTACTCATCTGTTCAAACACATTCCGCATCTTAGCCCAAAGGGGAGAACGTGACAGATCCTTACCGCACCACACCGGCACAAGGGTCAACTGCGCAATGCAATCAGTGACAGCCGCAGCAGGGCCCAACAGCAGAGCTGGTTTACCCCTGCCACATCATATAACAGACCCATCCCCTTACCCGCACCTGACCTGACCTAGCTGATCAGACCAAATGCGGGAGAATATCCCCTCAGGACTGCGTCATCACTTATTCATTCACAATTTCTCTCCATTTATTTCTGTCTACGCACAGCCACTCTTCCTTGCTCAACAGACATCCCTCTCGCATCCAGCGCTCTCTTCACACTGTCCATCCATCCTATTCGTGGTCTTCCTCTCAGCCTTACACCTCTCACATCAGATCTAGTTATCTTTTTCACCAATCGCCATCATTATGACCATTCTCTTCCATATGCCCAAACCATCGCAACACCCTCTGCTCAACTCTACCAGCCATCTCCCTAACAACTCCAAATTCTCCTTCGCACTTCATCATTTCCTGCACTCGATCCATACACAAGGTCACTCCACACATACTCCTCAGACACCTCCTCTCCATTACATTCAAACTTTCTCCTCTCTGCCACACCCATATTCCATGTTTCAGCACCATATAACGCAGTCGGTTCATGCAATACCTGGAGTATTTTGTAAATTTAAGCATTTAACATATTGTTGGGAGACTCACGTATGATAATTAAAAGGGAAGTCAGAAGTATAGTATATATTCATGAGTGATATTTCTTTGATGTGCAAGTATTTTAGAGATTTGAGTGCTCTTGGTAAGACCACACACTTGAGTCTGTGGTCTTACCAAGTCTCCTAAATTTACACAGCACATACTTCAATATTTACGACAGTTAAATAATTAATGTTTCAGGCTTAGGAGCGAGTTAGGGTCCCCAGCTAGGAAGCCAAACGACATTTAGATGGTCTCCATTTTAAGCGCCCACGAAATTGAACATACTTGTCAAATCGTGATAATGACGATAGTTACTGATTTCTTTATTTCAATTTTCAATCCGTCCTTTGCCGGCACGGTGTGTGTAATGATCTGCGTGCAGGTATCTCTTAATTCAAAAATAAAAATCTCAGGCGAGTGGGCCAATATTTCGTTTCAATGAAATGGTGAAAATAAGAAGTAGTAATTAAACATTCCTTTTCACTACATCATATTAACAGCAGTTACACATTCCATTTCACTTCCGATCATAATATGATAATACCGTATAGATTATGCGTAACGTTTTTAGAATCGATATGGGCAGATTTAAAAGATGAAGTATGCATATGAACTGTAAAATGATTAGGATAAATATCCAGTTTTTTTTTTTCAATCTAGCGATATTTGGCAGTTAGAGAAGCGAAGCCGTAACCCAGGGGACCCAAAATGGAGTGGCTCAAGTGTCCCTTTATTTCTACAGGGCTTCCAGCCTACATGGTTTGCTTCCCACTTGGATGCTTTCTGAAACAGAATAAAATCGTTTGGTGACAACAAGGAAATACAAATGATGTACAACCTTTGTTGAGAAGGATAAAGGAAGTTCTCTCTTAGCAGCTGCACGGTTAATGTTTCTCCACAGATGCCCATTTAGGGTGTGCCGGATGCATATTTGTCGTACAGCAAGATATTCCAGCTTCTCACGCCAATTTTCTTCTGAAATATCGATCTACATTATTTATCGATAAGATTAACCTAAACTGTGTATCTATATACCTAGAGTGCTTTCCCTCAGAGAGAGTGGGAGTGTAGCCGAGGGACAGGATGACACCTTGGAATCTTCACTCCCATTCACACACACACACATTCATTCACAGCTTAGCCCTAAAGGGAGAAGAGACAGATACCGCACCACACTCGCATGAGGGTCAACTGGTGCAATGCAATCAGCAACATTCGCAGCAGGGCCACAAACAACAGGGGTCTGGTTTAACTCCCTCCCACATCATAATGGACCCATCCCCTTATCCGGCACTCTTTACCTCGATCATCTGATCAGACCAAATGTGTGAGAATATTCCCTTACGGTTGCGTCATCATTTATTCAGCGTATACAATTTCTCTCCAATCATTCCTATCACGCACAGCCACTCTTCCTTGGTCAACAGACATCCCTCTCGCATCCAAAGCTCTCTTCACATTGTCCATCCATCCTATTCGTGGTCTTCCTCTCAGCCGTACACCTTTCACATCCGATCTAGTTATCTCTTTCACCAGTCCCTCATCATTCATTCTCTCAATATGCCCAAACCATCGTAACACCCTCTGCTCAACTCGGATCAGCCATCTTTCGCACAACTCCAGTTCTCCTTCGCACTTCATAATTTCTCACTCGATCCATGCGCGTCACTCCACACATACTCCTCGGACACCTCATCTCCATTACATTCTGTTTCACTCTCCTAAGCAATCCTAGCATAATCCAGACAATCTAATCTAACTCTAGGTTAACTAAATTTGGCTCTTCAACAGACTAGCTCTAACCTGATCCAGAGACCTTTCGGGGAAAGGGAAAATACACTCATGAACCAAAGTAGAGAAATGTGAGTAGCAAAAGAGAATCACTAGCAGTGTGACAAATCACTACACCTCCATTATACGGTATGTACATAAATCAGTTGACTTAGTAAATTCAAACATTATTTCTTATTCCTGCTTATCAGAAAACTGAAGTGGCTGTTGAGGGTAATATCCATATTTCATTATGCATAAACTGCATATCTTCCTTTTCCTCTGGAAGAAATGTGGATAAAAAATTATTGTCTGCATGTTTACTGTGTTAACCTCTCCCGTTTGTCTGGTATGTGGCAAATGAACATAAGGGTGGGAACATGGATTATATAGTGACTGGAGGTAAGAATGAGTTCAAGCATGCAGAGAATGTTGGTTAATGGATTTTAACCTATATCTCATGAGGAAAACAAGATATTCATAGAGATTTTGTTCCCAAATTCCACGAGCTTCCAGAGAATTTGAAACTTCATTACTGGCGGAGCATAGTAGGAGTCTCTACATTGGTGTAGTTAGGCCTGGGTATTGGGGACTATAGCCCCAAATGTTTTGTGAATAGACCTGGATCTCAAGTAGCTTTTTTTTTTTTTTTTTTTTTTATAAATCAGAAAAACCCACGCCGGGGCCAACACAAAATTTTAATTCTTGTTGTTAGTACTAGAATTGATAGATCTCGTATGGAAAATATTTGCTTTGATCCCCTGTGGTTCATATTAGTTCCTATCACGTATTCACGGCCACTCGCCAGTCGGCCATCAGTCACGCAATGGTGACAGCCCACGCACGCATGAGAGAGAGAGAGAGAGAAGCCACACAGGTTAAGCAGGGTTTGTTTACATCTGGTGGTACTGTAGCTAGTGCAAGACTTCAGGCTATGGATATAAGAAGCTTTTTCAAAAGAAAGGGGACTGCAAGGTAATAAAGTGCAGCCCGCAAGGCTAGAGGGGACGGAGGAAGAGTTACTTCCTGTTGTTGCTGTAGCAACAGATGAGTCAGGACAGGTGAATGCTGCGCATCTACATTGTTTAAAAGCTCAGGTTGGTGAAGCAGAGTGGCTCTTTTGCCAGCTAGCTAGTAGCCAGTCTGGCTCAGTGGAGTTCTCAAGCTGTTTTTGCCACACAAGGCACACCAAGTATTTAAGGCACACATGATTATAGCTATGTAAACCAATCATTAAAAAAGAATAATTCCAAGGCACACCCGTTTCAGAACCACTGGTCTAGCTGGCCTGTACTCACTGTGATATTGTAATATTAATATTATTTACAAAGTAAATGGATCCGTCTTCCATTTGGAAAAAAGTTTACTCAGTCAGTGCCACTTTTAATTATTTAGAAGATAAAATCGACCTATTATCTGAGCGTGTTTAGTATGATTTCCCCATACACATTACTGTACCAACAGTGCTATTCATAAAGATGACTAGTTAGTTAATGTGTGTGTGTGTGTGTGTGTGTGTGTGTGTGTGTGTGTGTGTGTGTGTGTGTGTGCAAAAATGGGGAGAAACGGAGTTCTCCCCTGAGCTAAGCCCTGTATTGGACTATATAGCCCCGCTAGGGTTACAGGGAGCGAGCTACCACTCCCGGCACGGCAGCTCCGGGCGAGGCCTCGGAACTCGCAATCCCCCGATTACGAGTCCGGCGCGCTACCACCTGTGCTACCGCGCCCCACGTGTGTGTGCAAAGCAGCTAGCCTGCACTTACTGTGATATTGCAGGTAATTATTATTATTTACAAAGTAAACTGCTCCATCTTCTTATAGGAAAAAAGTCTACTTAGTCAGTGCCACTTTCAGTTATTTAGAAAGAAAAAGTGTGGCCCATTACGCTGTGTGTGCGTGTGTTTTGTATGATTTCTCCATACACGTTAGTGTGCCATTCAAAGATGACTGGGTTAGTTAACCCGCCCTGTACCGACACTCAATTTATTACCAAACCTACCTCCAAAACCCGACAAATTTTTTTTTTTTTTTTTTTTTTTTGAGGGGCATGGGGCTCAAACCACCGCTTTTGGTGAGAAACAACGGAAAATCACCAAAAAAGTGCTTAGCTTCGCTGAAAAGTGGTCGGAACAGGTAAGCCTCCGCACACCTGGGGCTCGTATTCTGTGGGAGGCGTGGTGTAGTTGCCATAGTTTTCTATGGTAGGGTAACTACTCCAAACCACTCAAGCTACATAAATATACATTTATTTGATCAGTAAATTGTACATGTACTGGCGAGAATATATTGGTTTTCAAACAAAAATATAGGCAATATAAGCAAGCTATAGGTTCATTATTCGGAACATCTTGGAAATCGCCGATTTCTTGGCACACTTAACTCCCTGAGACTGTTGTTTCAACTTACGTTCTATTTCTCAACTTACATTATAAATTTCTTTACAAATCATTATATATCATTTTTCAACTTTCTATAACAGTTATCACAGGTATTGACAGGCCTTACTGTTACCATAGTGAGCATAATATATTCTGCATATTGACATGCCTTACTATTATATTGAGCGTGATATTTTCTGCAAGCACACAGAATTCCTTTTTTATTTTCAACTTCGGGTATAGTTTTCCACAAAGGTTATACCAATTTTTCAAATCTCTAAAACTGGTATCGCATACTGACAGTCCTTACTATTATAGTGAGCATGAATGCTATCGCATGATTTACATGCCAAGCATGATATTCTCGCAAGCAATAACAGTATTACATTCTATTCTTCAACTTCCATTGTATACTTTTCCATAGAGATTATTACCATTGTTATCACACATATACCTTGACTTAGTATTATAATGAGCGTGATATTCTCGGAAGCACTACAGTATTGCATTCTGTTTTTCAACTTCCATTATACTGTACTTTTCCACAGAGATTATTACCATTTTCCAGCCGTTATCATATATACCTGACTTCAGTATTATAGTGAAAGCGTGATATTCTCGCAAGAACACTCATCACATATTCACTGGCCTTACCTAGAGTATATACAAACATTATCAGTAACGTAGTAGGGTGTGAAACTCCTTGAAATGTAGGGCTCAAGGGACAAGCCAACATTGCAATTGACACACCCGTATCTTGTGTCTCGTATGCCAGTGCTCGCTGCTTGATTTTGGAGCCGCTGCAGCGCTACGACAGTGGCGCTGTGGTCTGGGGCAGGTTTGGTAGTAGGGGGATGGTGGTGAGGAAGTGGCGTCCTGCGAGGCTTAGGGGAGCTCCTGGCCGGCAGTGAAGGTAAGCGGGTGCGAGGGTGGGGCCTTTCCTCTGGATATTTCCCGATGATCTCTCGGGACAGCTCCTTACAAACCCTCGAAGGTCTCGGAGGTTCCTGTCAGTCAAGGCTTGGAAGTGAGTGTGCAGCTGAGGACCGTGGGATATTTTCGAGCAGGTAAGAAGAGTTTGCTTATACCACTTCAATTGTGGTCCTGGCACATTCCACACTGGAAGTCGTGGAGTCAGACTGGTCTACCTGCCTCATGTTCAACATCGTACTCCACTACTGACTCCGGCTTCCAAACGTCCAGGGCCCTCCTCTGGCCGGTGTACTCCACGTAGTCTGTGCGGTGTATCAGGGAGCGGGTGAACTATCGACAGGAGGGAAAACTTCTCTTGTGGTTCCATAGCAGCAGTGGTGAGGATGTTGTTTGCCTTGAAGAAAACCACCTCATTCCTGTCGAGTTTCCTCCCGAGTTTCACCACATATGACAGTGGTTTCTCTTTCGGACGGTGCCACAGACTCCGGTAAGTCGTGAAGGTGGAGGTACCGAGGAGAAGAGGGGCTATTGTACCAGTTGTCCTGGTACAAGACATGACTGCAATGAAGGTACTTCGGTCATGGTGGTCTTCAGCACTGCCCCTGAGAGTCCTATATGCTGATCGATCTGTTATGTCTGTTCTGTGTGTCAATGTAGCAAGACTATGTCTTGCAACATAACGGCACTTTTACAGTCACACATAACAAAGATCTTGAACCCAAAATGGTTTCTCTTGCTGGGTATGTAAATTTGACGAAAGGAAATATTGTCTTTCCACAACACGAGAGCTCTCGTCTATGGAAGAGGTCTCTGTAAGGATAAAATGACAAGCATAACGTTTCCCGTAGGTGATCAAAAACAAGCCTAATTCTCATTTTATCTGTTTTATTAGTAGTTAGCAGGGTCGTCTGCATCATAAAAAGTCACCTCCTTGCTCAGACGCTGTCTGAGTTCGGAGCTCTGGCCACTCTCTCTCAGACTGGACTTAGTCTCATTTACTGAGGTTGATTTTTGCCAGTTTTTCCTTTGTTTTTGGCTCTTTTGGATTTAGTCTCCAGCACAGAGAGTGAATTTCTTCCTCTTTCTGTGCTTTGGCTCTGACCTGTCTTCTGACAGACAGCCACTGCTTGACTGTGAGAGTGTTCTGTGTAGTAGTGTGTGTGTGTGTGTGTGCTGTGTGTGTGTGTGTGTGTGTGTGTGTGTGTGTGTGTGTGTGTGTGTGTTTTTTGGCCTGCCGTTAGTGTCCCTCGCTGTAGTACGACGTCGAACCCTAGAAGGGGTGCCGTTAGGGGCACTTCCATTGGAAGGGGGGCCATTAGGGCCTGGTTAAAGGAGGCAAGGTGAGGGCGGCTCTTATAGATTAGGGAAGTCCCGGGAAAGGGGCAGTGGCGGGGCCTCCCACGTCGCCCTTTAGAGGGCGGGGAGCATAGGTTGCCCGTCACTGTAGGGAACTAGGCCATTTTTACGGTTTATTGCTTTCCATTTTCAGAGTGAGTGTTGGTGTACCTGTCTGGGTGTCTGTGTGAGTGACGTCTGTGTGTGTTTGTGTGTCTGTGTGAGTGACATCTGTGTGTGTTTGTGTGTCTGTCCCTCAGGGACATGGGAAGGACGCAGATCCCCCGGCCCACGGGCCCAGCCCGTCAAACCCCTTCCCAGCAGCGGCCGCCCCGCCCTGCTGCCATGCCCGGCGCTATGGGGGCGGGGCGTCTCTCAGACGCTAGCTCCCACTCGTCGACGCCTGGCAACGCCTCTGCCTCCCCTCCTTCTCTTAGGCTTAAGGGGACTGTTCCCCGCGCACGGCATGTCGCCTCAGGCCCCCCTTCCACTTCGGCACGTGCAACCAAGGTTGCACGTGTGCATGAGGCGATGGAGGACGATGCTTCGGCTCCTCCTCCTGTTCCCAGAGCTAAGGCACAGACCTCTGGTGCCACCCATCCAACTGCCTCTCCCTCTGAGTGCCCGCGCAGTCAGGCACCAACCTCTGCCAAGGTGTCACCACCTACTGCCTCGGCTGCACACGATGCAGCCTGTGCTGCGATTGCACCAGCTACTGTTGCCTCTCTTGCTGGAGCTGCCCCTTCTGCTACGCCCGTCGACTCTCCTGACGCCGACGGTTTCATCCCTGTGACACGAAAAACACGACGAGCGCCACAGGGAAACGCTCACGCTCCTGCATACAGGACTTTGGTGCCACGGCAGCATCCCTCTGCAACTCGCCCTTCAGTCTCAGTTGTGCCTCCTCCTCCTCCTCGCTCGTCCTTCCCGGCCTTTCGCGTTCCTCTCCAGGAAGGATACGAGACTAGCTACGATGCAGTAGCGGCGTTGGAGAACCACCTGCCAGGCCTCATGGCCGCGAATCGCTATGGCCGAGACAACAGCTGCGTGCTGATCCCCACCGAGGAGGAGTCATACCTTCGGCTGAGGGCAGTGGCAGAGTAGGAAGCACCCATAATAAAGATAGTGGAGCTGTCTCCAGGAGGACAAACTGTCAAGGCAACAGTCATGGGATATCCCCGGCGTATGCCGGTGGATATCCTAATACGACACCCTCTTGTCGAGGCAGCAGAGCGCTGCCAGACTCAGAGGACACGGGAGGAGACGCTGCAGGTCTGTGTGACCCTCCGCGGGCCTCTAGTGCCGTCCCTCGACCTGGGCAATTGGGGCACTTTTCATCTCCGCCCCTTCACGCCAGAACCGCTGCGCTGCTACCGGTGCCAACGCTTCGGGCATCATCGTGCCACCTGCAACCGCCCCGTCATCTGCGGTATGTGCAGTGGAGCGCACGACACAGACCAATGCCTGAAACGGTTCAAGGCGAAGGAACCGGTTGCTGCCAAGTGCCCCAACTGTTCAGGGAAACATCACGCCTGGCACCGCAATTGCCCTGCGAGACTTCGCCGCGTGGAACAGGGTCGGGAGAGACAGGTTGCATTCGTGCAAGAGCAACAGGCCGCCAGTGCAACTCCAGCTCCCCCCGGCACTTTCATATGGGGACAACAACTCCGCCCTCTTGCTTCGCGCCCACCAGCCTTCCGCGATCAAGACTTTCCTCCCTTGCCCTCAGCTCTCACGGTGAGCCAGACCACTGCAGAGGTTCACTACCCACCGCAGTCCAGCCTCTCATCGCCACCCAGCCCGACGCTCAGTCCGCCATCTACGACTTTGCCACCAAAACCCAGCTCAGCGCCCTGCCCACCCACTGCCCCTGCTCAACCTGTCATAACATTCACACAGGAGGACATGAGAGATCTGGGATCTCAAATCGCCGTGGCTGTTGCCAAAGCAGTGTCCCTAAAGCTGGGTATCACCATAAAGGCGGCTGCGATCAGCTCTGCTGCAGATCGCATAATAGACGAGGCGATCTCCAGGAAGCTGGAAGGCCTTGGTGCCAGGCCTGCCCCTTGCCACCTTACTCACTCTTCAAGGGGGAAACGGGCTTCCCCACGCAAGCCAGCCCGCTCCTTCAAGCGGTCCAAGCCCCGCAGTTCAGCAGCTCTATCTGCAGCCCCTCACCGGACCCAACCTTGCCCCCTTCAAAGAGACAAGTCTCCACCCTCGGTGGAGACAATTACGGACATAACCTCAACTCAGACATCGGAGGCAGGTCGTCTCTGTCTCTCCCCAGACAGCAGGACTCCTCCTCCCTTAGACTCCTCCAGTGGAACTGTTTAGGAGCACGGCACAAGCTCCCACTCTTACAGGAGGCGGCCGAGAGGGACCGCCCCCATGTCATCCTACTGCAGGAGACCCTGCTCCCAGACGGTTCCACATTTCGTCTCCCAGGTTACACCACCCATCTCCTCCCGTACATTCGTGGCGCCACACGGGGATGTGCCGTTCTGGTTCGGGACCACATCGCGTGCACGGATTGTGAACCCCCTCCTTTCTGTGGACCTGATGTGGAGGTTCAAGGTGTGGTTCTCCATCTGGCTACGTCGCCCCTTACAGTATATAATGTCTACCGGAGCCAGAGGGGCACCCTGGAGTTGGGAGATCTGTTCTCCCAGGCTGCCAGGGGAGCCGTATACATAGGGGGCGACTTTAACGCCCACCACGCCTTTCTATCTTCGCCTCTTCAGTCCAACGAAGCAGGACGGCACATCTCTTTGGTTCTGGAGGAGATGGGTGGTGTCTCCCTATTAAATGATGTGGCAGAACCCACCCATATTCGGGGAGGTTGCCTCGATCTCTCCCTTGTGTCAGCACCACTTGCGGCCTTGGCGTCATGGTCACTCCACCCCCACCTTGCGAGTGATCACTTTGCCCTTATGGTTGACCTGCCTCTTGCTCCCCTCCCGCCACCCCCACCTCCACCACCACGGTGGGACCTACACCGGGCGGACTGGACGGCCTTTGCCCATGCTCTCACAACGGCCATTGAGACATCCCCTCCTGCCTCAGACCTCGAGAGCAGAGCGGATCAGGTAGCAAGTGCTTTTGCACAAGCTGCCTCTCTTGCTATCCCGCGTTGCGGCAGCGCTCGACAAGGTGCTACCGAGACGGCTGGATCTACTGCGACAGGGTCAAGGAACTGAACCGGGAGGCTTAATGCGGCGCGCAAGCAGTACCGACGGCGCCGTACATCTCCGCACCGCCGGTACCTGGTTGCTGTTACACGGCATGTGACTTCCGAGAAAGCGCCGCCTTAGGGAGGAGGCGTGGATCAGATGGTGTCGTACCCTAGACTCTCACTCCACTCTCCGCGAGATGTGGAGGAGAATCAGGTCCGTCTCTGATCCACGCCCTCCTCGCCCTCCCTCCCATCCTGACCCTGCCGCTGAGGCCAGCCATCTTGCTCAGCACTTCGCCGACCGCTCTGCATCTTCCAATCTCCCGCAGTCTGTCAGAGCCCTGCAGGCGCAGCTGTCCTCCTCTCGTGTTATAGCTATCCAGGCAGCGTGTAATAGGCCTGACCCTGCTGATTGTCCAGTCACCAGTGGTGAGCTTCAGAAAGCTCTGCAACGCAGGGAGGACACTGCACCGGGGCTTGATGGGCTCACATACTCTGTTCTATCACACGCTGGAGATTGTGGTAGCAAGCGACTGCTTGATCTGCTTAACCTCTCGTGGTCTGGAGGGGCGTCTGCCGAGGTCGTGGAAGGCGGCTGTCATTCACCCGATTCCGAAGCCTCGTGATCCCACTGCCATGCGCCCCATCTCCCTTCTCAGCTGTGTTGCCAAGACAGCTGAGAGGGTTGTGCAGGCTCGTCTTGCTTGGCGGCTGGGACCACTGCACCCAAGGATTTACGCTTACCATCCTGGCAGGAGTACCACTCATTGCCTTGCGTCTCTCCTTGGGGAGCTGAGGGGAGGAAAGGGAATGGCTGTCTTCCTCGACCTCGAAAAGGCATTTGAACTGGCAAACCCCACTGTTATACTTGCAGCTCTTGCAGCAAGGGGTGTAGGAGGCAGGCTCCTATCTTGGATCAAGGATTTTTTCCATGATCGATCTGCGGGGGTCCGTTTTCAGGGGCATCTCTCAGCTTTTCATCTCCATCCCAATGGCACCCCCAGGGAGTGTCTTAAGCCCTCTCCTTTCTTTTCACATCTTAATGGAGGGGCTTTTAACCGTCGATTATGGGCCAGGCATCTCTCTCCTCTGCTATGCAGATGATTTGGCCCTGGTCTTCACACGCCGAGATTGCTTCTCCCAGGCGTACTATGCCCTGTCTCGACTCCATGCCAAATGCAACGAGCTTGGATTGAAAATCAATCTGGAAAAAACAAAGTGTCTGCCATTCGGCCTCCGTCCCCCAGACTTTCCATTGCTTCTCGGGGGTCACCAGCTTACTCTTGTCACTACACACCAGTATCTGGGGGTCTGGTTTGACCAGGGCCTAACCTTTGCAAGCCACGTCAGATACCTACGGGAACGTGCTTCCACCCGCCTCACTGCTCTCCGGTACCTTTCAAAAAGGAGCTTGGGGGCATCGTTTTCTGTCCTCCGCACGTTTTACATTCACTCCATAAGATCCCTGGTGGACTACGGAGCAATCTGTATGACTGGTCTCTCCCCACCTATCTCCAAGTCCTTGGAAGTTCTACAAAACAATGCTCTACGTATCATGCTCGGAGCTCCACCTTGGACCCGTCTAGTGAATTTGCGTTTGGAGAGTGGGCTGTCATCACTGATGCACCGCACAGCTACGCGCAGCAACAATCACACTCCAGCTGGTGCAGTGCCGGCCTGATCTACCTGTCTCAACCCTGCTCAAACGACTTTTGGGCCATCCACCTGAGGCGCTCCCTCAACGTGACTGGGCCCGAACCACAGCTGCCACCATTCACAATTTGGGAGCTGCTCCAAGCTTGTGCCAAGACCCTGATTCTCCTTTCCCTGGCTTTGAAGATCCACCACCTTGGACTCCACTCCCTTTCCATATCATCAGTCCATCAGAGGCCAAACCTCGCTCTTCTATTCCTGCCATGATTCGTCAGGATGGTCTTAGTCGGGTGGCTGCTTTAGACTCCCCAGGTTCGGCCACCTACTTTACTGACGGCTCTGTTTCTCCTGATGGCTCTGCTGGATCTGCTTTTGTCGTGGGGAATTTGGTTGAATCATGGCGCCTCTCCCCAGGAGTGTCTGCCTTCCAAACAGAGCTTGCAGCCATTTTGGGTGCATTGCGCCATGCTCATCACCACCATTATAGACGTGTCATTATCCATACGGACTGTCTTTCCTCCCTTCAACGGCTACGCTCTTTCTCCCTCCATGATAATGTGTTCCTCCTAACAGCAATTTACACGGTTGCAACTCTTCTTGTCCAAAGGGGAGCCACTATCATACTTCACTGGCTCCCAGGTCATGTCGGGATTACTGGCAATGAAAGAGCTGATGACGCGGCACGCGCTGCCTGCACTCATCCAGAGATAACATTCCCCCTCCGCCCCAGCCCCTCATACATTCTTGGAGCACTAAAGGCAACCATAGGCAGGCTGTCCCGGGAGGAACACCAACTCTGCATCTCGGGGGCTCTAGCTCTGCAGACTGGTATGCCACTGCTACATCATACTCTCCCCTCCTGCCTCCTAAGGGCCTGCCTAATTATTTAGTAGTGAGAATACGGAGATTGCGCCTGGGGTTCCCCTGCTTCAAACAGATCGCTGGTACAGAGCCTGATCCGTGTCCTCATTGCTTGGCCAGGTCCGATGTGCCTCTCGTACATTACCTCCTTCACTGCCCCGCTACATCTCTGCTAAGGTCTTGCCCCGATGGTGGCCATGCCCGATCGGGTGATGAATTTAGGGATGCTGCTGGCATTGTTGCCAGGGTACCTTTTAATGTTTTACTTAACATGGTGAGGGACTACCCTCCACCACGTTAATTTCGGAATGAGCACTATATGTGCAACTGTGACGGGCTCTTTGTTTGCCCGTGTCCCAGTTCAACTGGGACGAATATCCCCCCCAAAAAAAAAAAAAAATCATAAAAGTGAAGGCGGCTCAAACTATATTGAAACCTATTCTGACTCATAACTTTACCAAAGAATAGAGTATAAGTAATCAGGTCAGTAGACCAGCAAGCCGGAATTTGTCTTTTCCGTACAATACCCATCAACAGAACCAAGGCCAAAAAAAAACATCTCACCTACTGTTACGGGGTAATCGTAGCACTGTGAATGCCTGCTCATTGTCCCCTCACTCTCATTTTCACTGTGCATCTTCCTGGCGAAGGTGTTAGTCTGCCCCACTATACGCTGCACAAACGGCTCAGAGAAGTAAAGGTGGAAGAATCCACCCTGTTGGAGCCTTGGTGGAAGTGTGGAGCAGTGCTGCCAGATCGCCACTCATCTGTAAAGGGGTGAATTGTAGGTTCAAAATCACTCCCATCCTCCCAGAACCACGACACATCACCATTCCAGCCTTGTCACCATTGTCGCCTTCATTAGGGTGTGGAGGAGAGGGTGGTGGGGGTGGTGGGGGAGGTGGAGAGCTGCGCCCTTCCCCACTCGCGCTCCTTTTTCCTTTACCTTTACCTTTCCCTTTCCCCTTCCCTTTTGTCCCTTTCCCCACATCATGGGGCTGTGGAAAGGGAGCGCGGGAATAATGCGGGGCAAAAGATGTGTTTGAGAGCGGCTCCGCCTCACCTGCTCGCCGCCCAAGTGCACCACGTGGGAGTGCGTGTGCTCCTTCCCTACCACCAACATTTTCACTTTCACTACTCCTCACTCTAGCCAAACAGGTCATTTCTTTTCGTGGCCACAGTGAAATGGATGACAGCCACAACCAAGGGAACTTACTTGAATGTATGCAGCTGCTGCAAATGTTCGACCCTTTCCTGCGGAGATACAAAGCTCCTGCCAATTATACATACCTCTCGTCTTATTCTCAAAATGAATTAATCTGATGTTGCTCCACAAAGATCATGGCACAGATTATTCAAGAAATAAAGGAATCAGAGATATTTGCGGTATTGGGAGGCGAAGCCAAGGATGGGCACACAGAACAGCTTGCTGTATGTGAGTTATGTTCCACCAGAAGGTAACATCAAGGAAGGTTTCCTATGCTTGAAGAAACTGGATGGCTATGGTGTAGAAGTGATCATAAATGCAGTCAAGCAGGTTCTTGTGTCCTACAGCAATGCTGACCCTAAAGTTGTCGCCTAAACATATGACGGTGCAGCAGTGATGAGCTGATTTGTCAAGGGGTGCAAGCTCGTTTCCTTTGTGCATTGCTATGCACATGACCTAAACCTGGTCCTTGGCCACACCTGCAAGGCCATTCCTGATGCCAGTGATTTATTTTATCTGCTTGAAAACCTCTGCTCATTTTTCAGTGTGTCTACAGTCAACCACGACCGGTTGGCTGCTGTTCAGAAAGAGTTCCACATTGAGCAGAGAGAGCTTGTACAAATATCAAACATCCAATGATCATGTCAGTTGTCCTTTATTAATGCACTCCTGAAGAACGTTCCTGCTTTTATGAAATCTCTTCAGAAGATCAGAACACCAGTAGCACTAAGTCTGCATTCAATATTATCCAAATTCCCTGTGGTCTACCTGTTGGTTATGTTCAAAAAGTTGCTTGGCATCACTGAAGGGTTTCACAAGGTTCTTCAGAAAGAAACCATCGACTTGGCACAGACAGTGCACCAGAAAAGTGCAGTCCATGACACCGTGGTTAGCCAGTGAACTCCACAGGTGCCTGAAGAGATCTGCACCATGACAAATGTAGCATTTGAGGAGAACAACATCCAGGAGTCTTCTCTCGGTCCAATAAGGAAGCAGAAGATGGATGACTTTGTTGTGGAGGTGTCCTGTGGTTCCAGATCAGACCTGCTTAGTGGTTCAGAACTTTTCAAGCAGAGACTTTTCTACCCTTGCATCGATTGAATGACCAATGAGCTGGTGAATCGTTTTTCTAGTATTGGGAGAGAAGTCATGATTGGGATCCAAGCATGTCACCCGGCCTCTGAAACCTTCCAGCGTATAGAGTCTCTAGAGAAACTAGCCTCGCAATACAACATCCAACTAGTCCCAGGAGAAGTAACGGTGGCAAAAAGCTTTTTGAGCAGGAAGGGACCAGAAGCCATCCCAGATATTCTGAGCATGTTCAAGCTCCTTGACCCCATCATGTTCCCTTCACTGAAGACGATCTTACAGGTGGCCTTTCCATCCCAATAAGTAGCTGCAGTTGTGAGCGATCGTTTAGTGCTCTTTGCTGACGACATACTTGGCTTAGGTGCACCATGGGCCAGGAGAGGATCAATTATCTGGCAATGTTGTTAATCGATTTAGAGTTGGTTGGAAGCCTTGATTATGACAAAGTGATTGACACATTCGCCCAACTAAAATCAAGATGCCACACCCTGATCCTTCCTCCCCAGAAAAAAAAAAATAATAATAATATGTTAAGTCTCTGAATAAAATAAATTGATTAATAACATGTGTTTATGATCTAATCATCACATCAAAAACTGAGAAATTTGGTTAGATATTGCTTGGCATATGCCGATTGCATCCTTTTTATGAGCAGGACAGGAGAGTGGAGGAGAAAACAGGAGGAGAAAGCAGAGGAGATGAGGAGTGTGACAGACAGATGAGACACCAAAAGAGCTTCTGGAGAGGTGAAGAGGAGAGTATCAGATGGACAAGACACGAGTTAACACAGTTTTGTCGCAACTCAAACTGTACTCATTTTATTTTTATTTCATGTTGCGAAAGTTAGCCTAAGCACCTGATCGGAACCTTTTGGTGGAGCACAATACTGTCTTACATCTTATATTCATTTTACTCTAAAATAACTTGAAATTATCCAGTGAAAATCTAAAGATTTCTCGGCTGTGATAAGCCCCCAGTGCTTCAAGATCCTAAATACGCCTCTTAGTCTCTGAAAGAACTGGACCGCTGCCGTAGCCGAACTGGTGTTGCCAGAGTAGGGACTCCTGCAGCATACAGAAATCGTGGTAGAAGTTCAATGATTATGTTGAGAATAATATGCTCACTGATGATATGTGAAGCGGGTGGAAAAGCTTAGAGTGGTGTCATAAGTGACGAAGTGGAAAGATCAGATGTTCAGCTCAGAAAGTCAATCATGAACAGAAGAAAGAAAGCAGGTTCATAGAGAGAACATTCAACAACAACACGATTATTAGTACCGAAAGAAGAATAGTGACCGTCTTTGGAGAAAAGGAATAGGGAGAAAAAACAATGTGAAGGCAGTCTGAAAATAGTTGATTGAACGTCGTTCTTTTTTTTTTTAATTTCTGAAGAAAATAACACCGATATCGCATAATATTCAAAATGATGACAAGGAATCTGAAAGAAATGTAAAAAAAATGGAACCCATATTGACAGTCCTCGTCAAGGCCTTCCTTTCAGAACTGTATGGTAAAGCAGTATGGTAATAGGTACATGGATGGGAACGATCATCCACCTTCGGAGCAGGCTAAGTGAGCAAAAACTTTCAGTTAAATGAAAAGACTCCAGCTGACAAAGGCTAAAATAGCTTCCCCTGACAGGATGTCAGCACGAAAGTATATAACTTGAGAAGAAAATAGGAAACATGACCGTGCGCTCCAGCAGTTTAAGTAGTAAGGCCACTGAGGGTATAGATAATTCATCTTTTGTTACCATTACGATGACAAGCATGTTAAAGTCAAGATATGGGGGAGACTGAGAAACAACAGAATTCAAAGTAGAGTTGCTGGCAAAAAGCTCAGCAATGAGTTCAGCTTTTTCAGAAAAGGGAACAGCTACAGACACATCTAAGAAGAAATGATGAGAAGAGGGAAAAGTGTAGTTATTGGCAAAGTGCCAGAAGAAACAGAAAGAAATTTATAAAGTTCATTGCACTTAAACTTGATATTTTTTTAATGATGACTAAGACCATATTCAGCAGAGTTCAGGCCGATCATAATACACACGCAATTTATGGGTAAGTTGGTGCCGGTACCTTTTTAAGATAAAGGCAGCTGTTGACAGCATTAGAAAAAGTTCGACTGAGACAATGCTTTTTGACAGTAGCCAAAAAGCAAGAGAAAAAGTATATGTTCTCATCTGCAGCACCATGTGCCACAAACTTTGCTTTTTGCAAAGGTCCAAAGGTCTTGGTAGAACGATAGGGCAGGTTACTTGTGTAGCAGTCCGAGAGAAGGAAGTGTGACTGTGTAAACAGAAGTTTTACGTGTAAGAAATAGGTATGACGAAGGTGACACGGTAATGGTGATGAATTTTTAACAACTGAGATAAGGAAGTCGAGGAAGCAAAATAGTTGAAAATGGTATGGTACATTACAATATATAGAGAGGTTTGCGACGGCTACACCCCCTAAATTTTTAATCTGGAATTCAACGGAATGGTACTTATCTTACAATATTATGAAGCCAGTTTTCTTCGGATCGTTTGTTCCGTGAAGTGTAGCCGTGAATTTCCACAGTAGACCCTATGAATGATTAGTGAACGAATGTTTATCTCAGTTTACATGGATCTCTGATACTTTTCCTGCTTTTCCAATTTCTCATCATCTGTCGCGCCTGAATTTTGATTGAGATAACGATAGGATTAGGATACTGATGATGATGATGGTGATAATTATCTTTCCATGACATTAATTTGTTATGATGCCAGACCTACAAACTGCATTTCTCAATGTATGAGTATGGTTATCTTCTGGCTAAATGCAGACGAGTTTACACCTCTTAGGACTTATCTCTCCGAATGAACAAAATAACAGATTGATGATAACCTCTCCAGTCTGGTATTTTCTTCTAAACTAATAAATCATCTGGCACAAGCAAATGTTATGTGTGAAAGCCTTACGAATGGGTATAAGTTCACTATTATCGGCCCTATTGTTTTATTTATATATGACCGTTGACTGAAAGTTTCCTGTGATGGATGATGATTATATAAGGAAAGTTATTGGTTTCGCTCAACACATTTTCAGGATTTTACGAACAATGCCTCCCCATACGTTAGGTATGTTTTACGAAATATCACAAGTTTTTCTTATAGTGTTGCAAATATGGTGAATTGGCAGATTAAGTTTGCACGTATAAATGACATTGTAAATGACAGTTTTTGTATAATTTACATGGGGATCAACAGCAATAACGGTAACGGCAATAGTAGTAGTAGTAGTAGTAGTAGTAATTATTATTATTGTTATTATTATTATATTTTCTTAATAAAACACCTGTCTCATGCTAATATATCAAGTATTCCAGACAGTGGAATTAAAGTTTATCTCATTCTTGGTGCTAAACGATTAATTTCAATTTACGTTAGACATTTCGAACAGGAGAGTTGGTTCTGGCATTCCGTTACCCTGAAACTAACAGAGATGCTAATTTACTTGAATAAAATTATGTTAATAGCATCACTGTATAAATAAAACGCTGAATGGAAGAATCTTATCCACATCTATAGATGTTGTTTATTTCCGAAATGTGGCGATAAATTCAATTATTTAATCAATTCTGTTTGTAATCTGAGTAGAGAAGCTAACTCAGACTCTATCACAACTAGTCCCAGCTTAATATAACCTACCCAGGGATAATCCAAGGGTCCATCTCGCCTCCCAGTGATCACAGAAGCCGAGGACGTCGCTCCACTCCTGTGATGTTCAGAGGAGCGAAATGGTTCAGCCTGCCAGAGACTGTGAAAGAGCCAGACACCGACTGAGGGGATGATCTCTTCACGTCAAGAGTCTCCTTCACGTTGAATTATTATCATCGACTGGTAAAGAGAATAAAGCAATATAGGAATCAACATAATTAAGAAGTTGCTTATAGTCCGTTCTTACCATCCCTCACCATGAGTAAAATCGTCTGGTGGTAGCAGAGTGTCTAACCCATGTGCTATATGTCTCAACTTCTGGCGATAGCAGTTATTCCCACGATGTTTTTGCACCGAGGCAGAATAAAGGTATCCTGACAAAAAGACAATAATGTACGATACAGGACCCTTTCATAGCTGCATCAGCCCTAACCGTATCCACCCATAAACATCCTAGACACACGACCCACACACATTACACTCACCACAGACACATCCAAAACATGACCCACAAGCATATAAGATAAACCACTAATAAGCTCCCATTCCTTAACACCCCCGCATAAGCGTGACACTCATAAAACTAAGGTTGCAAGTTGCAAGACAACATCCTTGAAAAAGGCGTTTTACACCCGTAAAAAAAAAAAAAAGAAAGAAAAGAAAAGAAAATGGATTCCCATCGCTATATTTTGAAACACCAACGAAGCCTCATCCAAAATCAATACTTGTGTTTCCCTAACGGTTGGAGACGAGAGTACGAGTGGGGGATGGAAGGCCCCAGACATGGTATATCAGACTCCTCAGTATAACACGACTACCATAACATTTTAACTGTTGTTTGTTCCGAAATAGATAGAAGCAAGGTATATACAGACAAGCCACTGACTACTAATACTCACATACTCCTATACACTTATGGAACTTTTGAAACATCATAATTGAAAAAGATTTCAACAACGAACAACCAAAGAATACGGATGGTGATCACAGGTACATAAACATAGATGCCGCACGTAGAGACAAAACTGAGTCAGCTTCGACACCTTGTTGGAAAGATTGCACTTCGTCTGCACCGCTGCCCCCAAATATAATATCGTAGCCTTTGCTGAGCCTTTTCAAAAGTGTGTTAGACTGTAGGAATTTTAAGAAGGTGAGAATGTTCGTTGTTCTTGTCGTGGATGGCAGGAGAAAGATAAAGATGAGTCTGGGGTTTGATTGCAAGTTATTTCTTCGGAGGGAGTATCTCACAAGAGCGGTACTGAGAAAAGAGCGGTTTTATGTTTGCTAAACTTCGCTCGCTCTGTTCCTGCCTCCCCCCCCCCCTCTCTCTCTCTCTCCTTCTGCCCTGTCTCTCCCATTTCCCCTGTATATGACTGGTTGTATCATGCGTACAGGCACGTGTGTGGAACTTTTCCAAGCCTGTGGGAGTTTCCATCAGGCGTCATACTGTGCTGTGTGTGAACTACAGAATGTGCAGCGTTTTATTTCCTCTAGCCCTATCGCTTAGGCACGACTTACTTCTAACCTCGATATTACATAGGCCTGTTAACAATATATACGTTGCTAGCTATTATGTAGTGTGTTATGATATTTTAGTGTCCTGACATACTGTCATACATCTATACACTTATGGAACTTTTGAAATATCATAACTGAAACAGATTTCAACAATGAGCAACCACAGAATACGGATGGTGATAGCAGATATATAAACGCAGATGCCGCATGTGGAAGTAAAACATGCGTCAGCTTGAACGCCTTTTTTAGAAAGGTCGGGTGCACATTGTCTGCTATAGTCTACTCTACAATTGTACTGCCTTTACTTTCTCTGCAGAGCCACATTGCTACACAAACAAGCGAACAAATTGGCACCAGATAACAGGGAATAACTTTTCGTGGGTAAGTATATGCAATTTGTACTATAAAATCAATACAAACATCGTATAGCCCTGCACTGCTGAGACTGATGCATGTAGACATGCAGTACTTCAACGTTTTGTTGTACTATAAACAAACTAGTCAAAGTGAATGACAGCTGACCTCATAATGTAACGTTTGACAGTACCACAATGCATTAAATTCTATTTCACTATGGTAATCATCGTACGGTAATCAGATTCATATGTACTGAGCCACGCATATAAAGGCATACATAACTGGTAGGTGAAGATAAAAAAAAAAGCCCTCGCCACCTCACTTTTGTGTTTTCTTGCATTTCTTTTTTGTTGGGATGGCACTGTGTAGCTTACACATTATGCAAGCAAAATTGTAGTATGGTGCTTATGTTAGAAATGTATTTACTCCAGAAAAGCAATGCTGGGTCACAGTAGTGTATTTTCTGGTGAAATTACTACCCTAACACAACGTAACCATCTATGAACCTAACACTATCAGAGGTTCAGCATTTCCAACATAGATTGGCTATATATATTTATGGGTAGACACATGACACCACAGATATAGCTATGCATGACACAGTGATAAAGTTGGAGTCTACACTCTTTTATTATGTCAATAGTGGCTCATATGCAATTTAATTCCAGCAAGATCTATCTATCTATCTATTGCCAGACGCCTCAATCCCGTTTGGGGTGGCCACAAACAAATCGCCTCCAAGTCGCCCTGTCCCCCGCCAAGATGCAATTCATAAAATTTAATACAAATGTTATGTGGAAGCCTATACCTTAATTTTATAAACAGTAAAAGTAAATGATCAGTACAGTATATTCTTATGTATATATCTATTACAGTGCCTTAAATCTGTGGTAGGAGAAAAAAATATATGAATATAGGCCTGTGTTAAGTATTTACTCCATTATACGTATACATTTGATATTTTACAAAAATAAAAGGTATAGCCAATATTTTTACTATGGTGGCATATAATTTACATAAGTTCACAGTCATTCTTTTATTTCTTTATCAAACTCCATTTCAGTTATCATATCAGTTCATATATTTTAAATGATGATACAAAGACTTCAACATTATACATGTGTTAGCTTTGGCAGGAGTCATAATATATTGCGGCCAATCACGTTTCAGCAATAAATTCACTGCAGTTGGCTCAGAAGCACATGTTTCACGTTGTTGTTAATGTGGATTACTTCGGAGATGTGTTTGTGGCAAACACTGACAACGTAAGTAAAGGTGGATTCTATATTACTTTACAGTATTTCATGAGCTTTAAAATAAGCCGTCACATAAAAAATAAATGCAATATTAAGAAAGTTACGGCCAGAAAACGCCGGCATCTGCACCCTGTGCCCATATATTGCCATTGTTCATTTTCAGTTCGACAACCTTGCCAGTATGGCGGAGCTGTTGACGTACACCCTCCCAAAAAAGTATCGGTACCTTTGGGAACGATGGTTGTGAAAATGAGCAAATTTCTGCAGACATACATGAGCCTATAAATGCAGAGCCTCAAATAATATACCACCCAGTAAGTGAATCTATTTGCATTTCTGAGTTCTAATAACTACCAAAGATAACATTTGCACTTATAATTATAGGATGCCCCATATATCACAATGCTTGATCCACGTTTCAGAATGATATTTGCTGCAAGAGTGCCGATATCTTTTTGTGAGGAATGCGTGACACGGCATCTCTCTCTCTCTCTCTCTCTCTATGGATGGTAGAGAGGTGGCCTGCAGTCCTGCCGGACCCAGGTTCAAATCCCCAATGGGGCAGGGAACAGTTTAAAGATTTGAATTTTGTTAAATCAGACTTTACTGACCTACCAGAAGACCCGCCGACATGTCGTAAAAATACCCCCGCTAATACCAATACACCAGTCCTGTATGAGACAGCCCTAGCATGTATTCAATATTGACGGTGGGTGTTAGCGCCGAAGTGGTGGCATGTACTGTAGAGATGTATGGTATGTAGGAGGACTACTGGGCCTTGGGGGCAGGCTGTGAAGCCTATGCCCAGAGTCGGACACGTAAAAAAAAAAAAAAAAAAAAGCACTAATAACATCGATCCATCCATCATCCAGTCCTACGTTGTCTCATGACGAGAGTAGAAGCCCGGGGCTAGGCAGTTGGTCCGGACATTTAAGATGAGAGTGACCAGCCTCACTCATGCCTGAGTGGCATTACATGAGCAATAAACCCCAATCACCCCTTGGATATAAACTTTCACCGGTTCAATCCGACTGGAGCACAATAATACCCACTAAACCACCAGGCGCCAAAAGGAAACAGACAGACAGACAATCATACGGAACCGTCCAACATGCTTGCCAAATCTTTCGATTCCAGCAAGCAACGAAACTGCCACAGACAGAACGCTTGCAGGATGGATTGGAATGGAAATTGGATTTTCAGCTTCCCACCCACCACACCATTGACATCACTTTGGGGTGAAAATATAGATATTTCTTAGTGCGATGTTTTATCACTCATCGGTTTTGTTTTCATCTGCGTGTAGGCGGTCACTTGGCAATAATTTTCGTGCTTCATTGCGAAGCACAAGATGGGTTAAAAAAAAAAAAAAAAAGTGCATTGCCAGGAACACCAGACGTTTCTCTTCAGTTCGGTAAGAAAAAAAAATCGAAATTTGATAAAATGGTGCCGGGGCTGGTCACTGGGTCTGGACGACTTCCAGACCTACGGCCATTGAGGGATTACAACCCACTACCCAGCCCAGAGCCTTTGACCGATTTTGATGAAAATCAGTAGGCTTCCAGGGTTTATGAATATCTGGGTCCGAGGCGCTTTATTCGCTTTTTTAGTTAGTTCTTTTTACGGGGTGGGGCACTAACCCACCACCAACCCTTTTAGTCGCCTCGTACGACAAGCAGGGATACTGGGGGAGTATTCTTGAAACAACTCTTCCTTAGCCCATGACTAACATATCCACAAAATTTCATTGAAATCCATCAATAACTTTTTTAGACGCCTAGTGGGTAGACAAACAAATGAGGTTGAATTCGTAGTCCTCCAACTTCGTTGTCGGAGGTAACTATGTAAATGTATAAAATAATACTTGTATGTCATATATTAGTTGCGATTGAGTTTTTGACAGCTTAATTATCAAATTATAATTTTGAAAAATTACGGTGGGGAGAAAAGAAAACTCATATAAGATTTAAAAAAAAATCACTGTTTCTGTGTTTTAACGACGACAGGTGCCAAATATCTAACCTACAGGATTTTGTGGAAGGGCTGTTCCCATCCTCCCTACCCTTATCAATTTCGACCAGCATATTGTCAACACCTGCTTTGTTCACTCCGATCCCTAGACAAAAAACATTTCTGGAAATAGCATGATTTAGATAAATCACTTGCTTTATTTTAATTAAATGAGAATAATTATTAACATCATCATCACCGCCATATCATCATTATCACTAGCGGCAGCAGCAACAGCAGATTCTTATGACATGGACAGGTATACAAGACACACACACACACACACACACACACACACACACACACACAGAACTCATGAAAATCCTCAGCGTAAATGTCCCACAATCTCATTCTTGTCCACGCCAAGATCAAGAGAGTTACCAGGCTTCCCCATGCACAGAATATGATGACGTAAGCGGCAGTTGGATAGAAAGAGAAAATGAGGAGTAAAGGAGAACAAGAGAGAAATTTGAATTGCGCGAATTTTATAGGACATTGAAATATTATTTTTTCTTTATATTTTTAAGACTAGGTTCATGGAGAAATTGAAGTGTGTTTAACTTCAATGCTCTTTACCAAATATAAAAAGAATGCAGATTGCAAAATTGTTGTCGTCAATTACACAGATGTTTAGAAATATATAATTGCTTTAGTAGTACTGTATCAAATTTTTTGTTTGATACAGTTTTGCTTTTGAAAACATAATTCAGCAAATCTTTATCCATATCCTTACGTAAGAAGTGTCCCAGCTTTCCCACAGTCTCATTCCTAAACCCCTCCATACATACCAGTCTTATTATCCTACTAATTCTAGACATCTTCCTACTAGCCTCACTACTGTATTATTCAATATTTCCCCTGCCTAAACCCTGTTTACATCCTCTGTAACACCTTCACCACCGCCAGCCTGTCTTTTCCCCCCTGCCCATTCGTTGTAGACTGCATCAGTCCCTTAATCCCACCATATCCCCCTTTATCACAACAATTGCCTACCCTTTGTAGTATAGTAATAGAATCTAATTGGAATGTAAGATAGTAGGAGATATTCATCAACACAGTCCACTTATTATATTTTACTTGTAGTAAGGTTGTTATTCCCAACAAGTAAAACACAGGCAATGTTTCATTATATAGCGTATCTTATTTCACCATCTTTTTTGTCATGTTTTTTACCTTCACTGATGAATCTGCATTGTTTCTGTTCGAAACTCTTACATATTGTGTTAAATTCGTTATATAATATGTTATGTAATATAATATATTAATGTGTTTGTAACAATGTGTTAAAGTCACCCATTAAATTCAGCAAAATGGAGCACAGGAAAATTGCCTCCATCGGTAGTCAAGAGAGGACTGGCGGGGTGACTTCAAACTGAAGCAGACTGAACCACTTCGGGTGACGTCACTGTGAACAACAGGAAAATGTTGGCACGAGGTTGAAGAGACCTGATGATTCTCTTGATCATGGAACACGCCACCGAGATTTCGGTTTCTCACCACAAACGGAACCACTGACATGAGTATGTTTCAGACAATTATGTTGTTCTAGCAGTAATTATGGGGTAGTACCCTTCTACGGAATACCAATTAAATCAGAGTGCAACCCAATAACTGTCACACCGCTAAATAAATCTTACAATACTTTTTTCCATTTGTATATCTTGTTTCCCCACTTACCTTAAATATCATTTTCATTACTTAGTTATCATGGCATGACATCTCGGCCTTCCGCAACTCTCATTACCTCAAAGTTTTCATTAACCAAATTTTATTATTCCCTACTTAGGATCACATCATCTAGCCAGGCATTCATATGCTCTTTAATCAACAGAATCCTACTCTAAACCTTTCACGGATATCTACTGTATATTAGTTATGTTATGCGGTCAACTCGTTCAGTGTACAACCCACTCTAGTTATATTTGCACTAATCTTAACACTCAAGCAATCTTCTCGCAGCCTCTGTCCTCAGGTTCTTATAATTATCTGACTTGGCTTTTCACAGCACCAAACTAACTTACTTCATTTCTCCACTCAATAATATATTTTTCATACCCTTTAAATTTACCCTTCACTTTATTCTTTGCATCAAGATCCATTTGTACTGCCACCGCCCTATGTCTTTTTTTTCATTAGGTAGTACGTCATACCGTGACTCACGTATCTCTCTACAGAAAATCATTGTAATATTGTGTATATTTATGTGGTAGGTGGGGACGTCCATCATCCACCCACTTAGTGTAGTGGTACTCTGTTTTAGGGTAACTCTACGTTGAATGGCAAGCCGAATGATTTCCTGTAAATCAGGAAAGCATTTACAACGCTGGGTGGTAACCTTATAACCAACAAACACGTGTACCCTACGTGACAGCAAGTGGGTTGGTGGAGGGTTAATGCCCCTCCTCGGAAAACAACTAACTAAACATACGAACAAGAAGCCTCAGACCAGGACTGACCAAAAGATGACTAAGGACCAAACAAAGGACATGATACGCATGGCGACGTGGAATGTAAGGGGTGCAACTGATAAGGTGAAAGAAAGATTGTCCAGTTGCTTGAGGGTGCGAAAGTGGATGTATGTGGATTAACTGAAACTGAATAAAGAGGAGAGAGTGTGTGAGAATGGGAGTATGAATGGGGTATATGCACGGGAGTAGGTGAGAATGATAGGGCAAAAGGAGTGTGTATTGTCGTGAATAACAGATGGAAGGAGAATATAAGAGAGCATGGATCAGTTAGCTCAAGGATTGTGTAGGTAAGATTGAAAGTTGGACTACAAATGTGTGCGATTGTGTGCGTGTATGTGCCAATACAACATCGTGCAAGCAGAGTGAGAGAAGACTTCTGGACAAAAATGGAAGTGTGCATGAAAAAGTTTGAAAGGAATGAGTGTTTTTGATTGGAGATATGAATGGAAAAGTAGGGAATGTGAAGGTGGATGGAGTAGTTGATGAGTGTGGTATGCCTGCAGAGATGGATGAGAATGGCAGTGCGTTAGTGGACTTTTGTGCTGGGAGAGGGTTGGTGATAGCCAATACCCTCTTCGGGCACATAATGATCCACAGGTATACATGGCGAGTGATGAGAAGGGTGGGTGGTAAACTGAATGAAAGGATGGCAATGACTGATTACGTGTGTCTGTATGAAAGGATGCGTAGGTGTGTAATGGATGCAAGAGCATATAGAGGTTGGGGGAGTGGACTTTCTGATCATCACTTGGTGGTTGTCAGAATCAAGGTCCACGTAAAATGGAGAAGTAGAAGATGGGGAGGACGGGAGGAAGGAGCAGATGCAAGGAGAGTGGAAAGGTTACAAGAGGATGAGAAAAAGGCAGAATATAAGAGAGAAGTGGAGGAACGATTGGGTAATTATGGATTGGAGCAGATGTGGGACGTGGAAGGTGTGTGCAAGATATTCACAAAAGAAAAATGTGCAGCTTGTGAGGTGGTGTGTGAGATGAAGAGAAGACGAAAGGGAGTGCAAGGAACAGCATGGTGGAATGAAGAGGTGAAACAGGATGTGGCACAATGGAAGAAACCATATAATGAATGGATGAGAAATGGAAGCATGGAAGAAGTTGAGAGACGGAAGAGAGTTATATGTAGAAAGGAAGAAAGAGGTGAAAAGATTAGTAAGAGAGAGTAAAAAGATGGATGAGGAATTTGGAAGGAATGTGAGTGTAAAGTGGAGGGACTGCAAGAAAATGTTCTGGAAAGAGGTAAAGAGACTTAGACAGGGTGGCAGTGAAGTTAATTGGGGAGTGAGAGATAAAAATGGTAGATTACTAATGGAGAAGGGAGAAAAAGTGAACGGATGGAGAGAACACTTTAAGGATTTGTTGAACACAGAGAATGAATGTAATGCAAGTATAAGTGGCTGGGAAATGGCTGGGAGAAGGAAGGATGTGAGAAGAGAGGAGGAAATCAGTAGGATGGAAGTTGTGGAAGCAATGAAGAAAGTCAAAATGGGGAAAGCCCTAGGAATTGATGGAGTGTGTGGTGAAATGCTGAAGCATGGGGGACAGATAGTAGTAGAATAGATGTGGAAGATGTGTAGATTGGCCTGGGAGGAAGGCAGAGTCCAAGAGGATGGGAAGTCAGGTATAAGTATTCCCTTGTACAAAGGGAAAGGGGAAAAAGAAGTGTGTGGTAATCATAGGGGCATTTGTCTCCATAGTGTAATAAGAAAAATATATGGTAGGATACTTATTGACAGAGTTAGGGAAATAACAGAGAAATTAGTGGAGAAGAACAGGGAGGTTTTAGGAAGGGAAGAGGTTGTGTAGATCAGATAATCATTCATAGATCTTTAGTGGAAAAGTTTCTAGAGAAGCGAAAAAAGTTGTATGCGGCCTTAATGGCTTTGGAAAAAGCATATGACAGGGTGGATAGACAAGGATTGTGGGAAGTATTAAGAATATATGGAGTAGATGGGAAGTTGTTGAATGGTGTGAAGAGTATGTATGAGGGTGCTAAGGCTGCAGTGCGTGTGGATAGTGAACTGAGTGACTTTTTCTATTTGAAGGTTGGGTTGAAGCAGGGATGTGTCATGTTTCCATGGTTGTTCAATCTGTATTTGGATGAGATTATAAAACAGATATAAGGTAGGGCAGTGGATGTTGGAGCAGCCCTAATGAGAGAGGGCAGTGTTTGTAAACTCCCTGTACTGTTGTTTGCAGATGATACTGTGTTGCTAAGTGAAGACGAAGGGGAGCTGCAAGGCATGGTGGATGAGTTTGGGAAAGTGTGTAAAAAACGGAATCTAAAGGTGAATGTAGGGAAGAGTAAAGTTATGGCCTTCGAGAGAAGTGAAATCAGTGAATGTACAGTGAGGTTGGTTGATGAGGAAATGGAAAATGTGAGTACGTTTAAGTACTTGGGTAGTGTGATGAGTATGGATGGAAATTTGGAGGGTGGAGTGCTTGAAAGAGTACAACAAGGAAGAATGGTTGTTAGTTCCTTGAAAGCAGTGATAAGAAACAGGGAAGTGGGCATGGGAGTGAAAAAGTTACTACATGACAGTATTGTGATACCAACTCCAACGTATGGAAGTGAAGCTTGGACCTTGTTGGAGGGACACAAGTCAAGAGTGAGAGCATTGGAAATGAGTTATGTGAGAGGAGCATGTGGACTCACATGGAGGGACAGATTGACAAATGAGGAACTGAAGGAGCGTTGTGGTGTGGATGTGGATGTGATAGGAAGCGTTAAAGAAACACACTGAGGTGGTGTGGCCATGTGGAGAGGAAGGAGAGTGAGAGACTGACGAGGAGAGTGTATGTGAGTGAGGTGGAGAGGGAGAGAGGGAAGGGGAGACCAAGGATGAGATGAAGCGATGGAGTGGAGAGGTATATGGGAGAGGGGGGTGTGAGCTGGGAGCAGGGCAGTGAAATGGCGGGGGACAGGGAGATTTGGAGGCGATTTGTTTGTGGACACCCCGTATGGGATTGAGGCGTCTGGCGATAGACAGACAGAGTATTCAGTACTCTAAATCATTGTATAAAAGCGTCATGGACTGCCATCTCACTCAAACATTGATAATGTACTACTCATTCAATCATCAGTCAAACATAATTGAAAAAAATGTACCTCATTCAGCAGGGTTTCTTCCACATTACACAAATATAACTCCTTCCTTAATATATCCTTATACAGTGCGTCAAATATATATACGGTATATCTCATCTCATCAGCCGTTTGTGTGTCCACTGCAGGATTGACCTCTCCCGACCGAAGTGGGGACGATACAGCCAATGTATCTCTACCAAGTGGCTTAGGCTGTCTAGTAGAGATTGTATGTAGGGTGAGAAGTGCTTGTAAGTGTAATTGTAGTGTTGGAGTGGCTTTGGATGTGTGTATAGTCTGTGAACCATGTGTAATTGGCCCACACAAGCCGACTGGGTGCAAGCATACTTTATAGTATGCGACACTGGTTCAACCACAGCACCCCTGATGTCCGCCAATGCAGTACGTGGCCTGAAGATCGCTCCCAAAGTTTATTACCGTGGCGGGGCGCGAACCCTATGTATGTATATATATATCTATATATATATATATATATATATATATATATATATATATATATATATATATATATATATATATATATATATATATATATATGCTTTATATTCTCCTCTGTCTTCCACACTTATTTTTTAACCAGGTGAACGTGTAGTCACCAGAATCACCTCCATTATATCAAACTTTACATACAGGATATTTATTTTGAGCTTGCTGACATAAAATTGCACATTCTTCTTTGCCTTTCCATATCCATTAGCCACCCCATTCCCTCTCTTTCCCCATTAACAGTATTTGTAACTGACGTCTTCATGTCACACCTTCTTGGTCTTCTTCGACTTCTCATTAATAGCAGTTGGGGTCGGTCGCTGTTGTGCATCTCATCCTCTGTCTTCTGTCTGCTGTGTCCTCCTCACTCATATCCATTTCTCTTACATCCCGCTCCTTACCATCTCTCCAGTCGAATCTCCGTCTCAAATTCGCTGTGTCTGAAAACCCTCCTGTTTCTTGGAAAATGTAACTTAGAATTAGTATACTGCATTAATTATGTTTCAGGCACAGAATATTTACTATGTATCTTGTGCATATGGATGATGATGCTCTTAATTTTGGTCTGTTTACTACTACTATAGCCTACTGTACATAATTTACTTCACTATACTCATTAAAAACATCATTTCACTAGATAATTCCATGTTTTCAGATTTCATTAATTCATCTCGATATTTACATTAAACAGAGATTCATGTCATCACTGATTGAACTTTAATTATTGCGGTTTTTTGAAATCCTTTGTACTGTGCATTTCATTACAGTACCAAACATGTATGCGATAAAAAATATTCATTATGTTTGTGACATCCGTCGACCGAATATTTCTCTTTTTATTGACCTCTGGAACGCCCCAGCCACGGCTGAACCTGTAGCTGCGTAATTTCATAGTGGACGCATGAAAGGTTTGGTAAATAGAGGGCTGGCGAGGCCATGGTGATAACATGAAAAAAATATTCGTTGGGAAAAAATTCGAACTACACGCATTAAGTATGTGTGTGAATTTGCGTAAAAACAAACTGTATGTTGACACGTTGTGCGTCAGTACCAGTGTCAGAGCCTGAATTGAAATTTTAATCACAAACGCAGTAAAGTATAACACATAAACTTGAAAACTACTACAAAGTCTCGACGTTTACAGATGTGTGCTAGTGCTTGTAAAAGAATTTTCAAACACTGTATTTTTATTTAACTATTCCTACTGCGGGAAATCCAAGTGAAGAGCAGAAGAGATGGCATGGTGATGGGAATGGGCAAAGTACGTGAGGAAAGACAGCAGGAATTGGTGTATGGTAAGGTGATGGTTAAATGGTTACAGAAATGGCTTGTTGTCTGAAAGGACGACATATTGATTTCAGGCTGAGGAAGAAACAGTATGGTGATCTCAATTTCGTTTAAACAATCCATACAGATTTTCTGCAGCACCATCCAACATGCCATATACCATCATACCACTGTGAGAGAGAGAGAGAGAGAGAGAGAGAGAGAGAGAGAGAGAGAGAGAGAGAGAGAGATTCAAACTTCAAAGCAATATGAGCTCCCTCTCGATCATGTGAGGTGAAAGAATATGGAGTCATGTGGAAGCCCAACCCTTCATTAAAATTTCATTGTAAATACCGGTGCTGCCATCTTACTGAATCACAGACAACTGCTAGAAAATAGAAAAGAAAATGGATATGGACACGCATTTGAGGGCAAAGTTTGAGGGCAAACTACTTACTTTCTTTGATTTAGGCAATATGGCCCATTACGCCTAGGACTGAATGAACATAAATAGGCTGCTTTGTATCTGTACCACTTCCCTCTTCTCGTTTTATCATAATCTAGTGATACATAAGCACCACTTCATGATAGCATTAAGCAACACTTCATAAGGGCATTGATACCAATTACTTAACGGTAATAAGCCTGTTTTATGAGAAGAACTAGCAGGGTACCCGGCGTTGCCGGGCCAAAAAGGCAAACACTGATCTTATTTGTTCTAGTTCAGTCTTACTTCCAACTCCATAAAGACCATGTACCTCTAATGATTGTGAAGAGGGATTATTTGAGGCCCAGGAACTTCCTAATACAGCTTTCGTAGACCAATACACGGTGTATATGTGCACTTGTTTACTATTACCGGTGACCTCAAATGACCTTGGAGGTCAACCTCACATGACCTCCGAACTGGAGGTCATGTAAGCCTCCATGTCAAAAATTGGGCTGCTAGGTCCAGTCGTTCGAGCGTGTTTTACCAGTGACCTCAAATTACCTCTTACTGGTGACCTCAAATGACCTCAGAGGGCGACCTCACTTAGCCTATGTTCGAACTGGAGGTCATGTGAGTCACCATGCCAGAAACTGGGCTGCTGGGTCCAGTCTTTCGGGCATGTATTGCCAGTAACCTCAAATGACCTCCAACCAGCGACCTCAGATTACCTCGGAGGTCGACCTCACAGAGCCTATGTCCGAACTGGAGGTCATTCGAGTATCCATCCCCTAACACTCTACCGGTGACCTCAAATGACTTAGATATGAATTTTGACCCCCTAAAACCAAACCTAATTCAGAATACATATGGGTCTGGGGGTCTCTGGCCCTTCGTTTGGGCGTAATTGAAGGACAAACAAACAATGCGGCTCTTTTATATATATAGATTAGCAGGATATAACTTGAAACATGGAATAACACACACACACACACACACACACACACACACACACACATACGAAAAGGTAGAACAAATATGCCACATCAAGTGGAGTTCCGTTTGGAATTAATAGTTTGTTTTCATGGTCGATTAAGTCACACCCAGTTGAGTATAAGTTGGTAGGTATAATTGGTTGTTATTGAGAGGAATAGCTTGTTGTTATGGTCGATTAAGTCGCATTCAGTTGAATCTAAATGGGCAGGTATAATTGGTTTTGTTATAGTAGATTTTAATCTGCTACAGAGCCAGGGGAGATCCCTTGAGCACTGTCTGCCTGTCGACGTCCCTGGGATATCAATATCAAATATTTCTCTTGTAAGACTGTGCATTTCCCTTTTCAGATGTTTCAAGAAGTTATAGTGACGATGATACGTTTTCTTCAATGTCTTACGTAATTCTGTTTTGAAAAATCTTTGACTGAGAAATTTTCTTGTGATCTGTTGGATTCTTGTAATATGGTTTTCAAAATTTGTACTTTCCTTTGCGACCCATAGCAATTGAGACATGTTTACACCCTATGCTGGAACTCTAGGTATGTTTCCCGACTAATCTGAGTATGATACAGTTTCAAAATTATAATAATCTCTATTATCATAGAGTTTTGTTGATATAATTCTGTTTTCTATTTTCATATAGATTTCCAAAAAACTTGCATGGCAGTTGTCGATGTTTATTTATTACCAGTGCTTCCGGATATATTTCTTTTATCCTTTCATTAATCTCTCCATCATTGGTTAAGGATATTAAATCGTCAATGAATCGTCTAGTTTTGTTAAATTTCTTTGCTACTGAATATTGAACTTTTGACATTCGTTCTATCCATTTGAATTCATAACTGTATAAGTAAAGATTTCCCATGAATGGGACTGGTCTGTTCTCATGAGTATTCCTATGCACTGTCTGCAAACCATATTTCTGCAAGTAAAGAAGCAGTTTGCTACCAGGTAATTTGTCATAAATATTATCTGATCCACTGAGAATCTCAAATTTTTGCTATCTCTTTTACTTACCCAGTATCCTTCGTGTTCACTTACTGCGATCAAACTCTTATTCAATCCTTTAAAAGCAAATTACACTGTCCATTCCAACCTCCTTTTTATATCCTCTTGTTCGATCTTTGTGTACATCGTTGAAAAGTCATATGTTGCTATGATTCTTGCATTTCTTTTGTGGTTGATAGAATCAATATCCTTTCTGCACATTTCTGAGTTATTACATATCCACATACGGTTGATTCCTGTGTGTAAATTTAGTTTGCACAGTATCTTTTGTGTTGCTTGTAAATCTATCTCTTTCTATAGCCCGACGCCCTAATCCCGCAAAGGGTGGCTGCAGACAAAACACCTCAAAGTCGCTCTGTCACCCACCATTTGATTGTCCTCCCCCCAACTCATTCCCCCCTCCCTCATATAGCTCTCAACTCCATCCCTTCATCTCATCCTCGGTCTCCCCCTCCCTTTCCCTCCCTCCACTTCACCTACATACACCCTCTCAGTCAGTCATCCATTCTCCATTCTCTCCACATGTCCAAACCACCTCAGTGTATTGCTCTTATTTTTCTCAGTCACATCCACATCCACCCCACAACGTTCCTTCGCTTCTTCATTCATCGACCTGTCGCTCCACGTCACTTCACATGTTCCCCTCAGGTAACTATTTCCACTGCTCTCACTCTTGACTTGTTTCCCTCTAAAAAGGTCCAGTCAGTTTATAAATGTGTGATAGTTTCTTTTGCCAGTGATTTTGTGGCACATATTTTAGAGGAAATTATGAATCTGAATGTTATGGGGTCTTTATGCATTTTTACTATACTATGTATATATGGTAATTTTTTTGTCATCATCAACCTCAATTCCGTGACTAGAAGAGTATGATGACTGCTTGTCAACTAGCGTATCCTCTTCACTACTAACTGTTGTATATGTTTCGGAGGCTTTGATCTATCATGCCCAATGCTTGTAGAAGTATTTTTATATAATATACTTTGCAGATGATTGCTATATTATCGCGTGCTTTGTCTACTGGGACCAAAACATACGACTTATGCAAATACTCACACCATATATGTGAAAGGCTATGAATTAGCAAAGGCTGATGATGATGGTGTCGTTTTTACCTTGCTCAGCCGGAGTCCGGCGAGGTATTGTTTTTGGTCGAGTTTCTTTAGTTTCTTTGTTAGCAACATCACGGAAAAGCGGCTGAAAGAAATTACATGAAACTTTCAGGATATGTGGACACTGGTCCCAAAAGAAAATGATTTTGGAGGTTATCGAGGGGCCGTGAAAGATCAAAATTAAGGTCACAGATTTTCAGAGGGCTATAACCTGAAACCGGTTGAAGATAGAGATATATACTGTACTATTATCAACATAAAGGAGCTCCCATATGGGCCCTCATTTGGCACCAAGACCTTTGATCTTGAATGAACTTGAAAGGTCAAACTCAAGGTCAAGGATATTCAGGGGGCTACAACTCGAAACTGGTGGCAGATAGACAGTTACTATTATCAGCATATAGGAAGTCCCAGACGGGCTTTTAATTGGTACACTTGGTACCATGAGCTTTGAACTTAAGTGACCTTGAAAGGTCAAACTCAAGGTCACGGATATTCAAGGGGCTATAACTCGAAACTGGTTGAAGACACAGATATTACTATTATCAAGGTATAGGAAGTCTCATATGGGCTTTCATTTTACATATGGCCTTTGACCTTGAGTGACCTAGAAAGGTCAAACACAAGAGCACAGATTTTCAGAGGGCTATAACTTATAAACGGTTGAAAATAAAATAACTTTTCGGGCGAGGTTTGTTTTGCCTAACACCACTTGTTTTAGACAGAAAAAGGTTACTTGTATGGAAAACCAGTGTTGCAGTTTCTTGTTATTAGGTAAGTTGTTACAGTATCAGTTTATCCCCTTCGAAAACAACTGTAAGAAATTGTCCCAATATTTTCAAATATCACAGAAACTTTGCTTGGAATTACCAATGGAAAACAGATTATGTCATGGAGGCAGCCGTCAAACAAACTATGGAAAATGGTAACCTAGATATGTAGATCAGCACAGTGATATGTAATAATATCATACTTCTGAACAAGCAGTGTTGGAAAAGGCAATCCTTATGTCGATCTTTGTAATGCAGGTGGTATCTGCCTTTATCTATCAGTTAATCTGTCTATCTATCCATCTATCTGTTACAAACCTTCTATTTATTCATATATCCATTTATATCATTTGATCAGACTGTATAGAGCAGTCAGTCTATCTGTACCGGTATCTATCTGTCTCTGTTTATGATTAGTGAAAATGCAGCAATTGAGTGGTTCAATGAGTGCTAGTGACAGTGATGGCGTGACTGAATGACAGCAGTAGTAATTGCACAACTGAGTGATTCAGTTATTGTTAAAGATTGTTATGGAGTGACTGAATGAATGATAATGATGTAATTAATATTACGATATATTTTAAGGTAACCATCTCACAATATGTGAAAGTTAATGATTACCTGACAATATTTATGGATTTCCAGTGCAATGCAGTTCTACTGGGATGAACCCTGTAGGAGGGCATTGTCTGCAGAAATGTAGGCAATACTTAAATGGTTTTGGCACCCCTTACGTCCCGAGTCAATCCATTTCAGCTTTTCAACTGCCCCTCCTTTCCTTCTTCTTCCTTGTGCTTGCTGTCTCTCCTCTCTATCTCCTTCTCCCTTGCACTACAAGGTCTTTCTGGCCTAGCAGTCTTGTTTCTTCCTATTTCAGTATGTTATATTGAGAAGAAATATAAAAGGCAACAAGAAACGGTGCCAAGACACAGTAAACCCGTCCCCGGCAGCCATTTTAGTGCTGACGTATAAACACAACAGGATATCTAGTCAGAGATATCACATATCAAATTTGCTGCAAATAAAGTGAAAATGGACGATTTTATGCCCATTTGAAATTTTAGGCCCGACCCTAGCGCTAACGGGTGGGGGGGGGGTTACTCCCTGATGTAATGAGGCATGTTATAGGATGCAGATTGGAAAGATGCACCTTTAGGTTTTGGTTTCAGGTCGATACGACTAATTTGAAAGGAATTATGGAGAAAAAAGCGTTGTATTTATTTATTTATTTATTTATTTTTAAATTTCGGGGGGGTCTACTGTACAGCCTGGGCCTTGGCCCAATTTGGTCCGAAATTTACAAAGATGATCAGAGGGTCCTAGCCCATCATCCCTGTAATTCTGGTCAAAATCGCACCAGCAGTTTTCGCGTAGTGTTGTTAACAGACAATAAAACAAAACAAACAAACAAACAAACCGGGTGAAAACAATACCCATCCCCGAGCCAATCCGGGGAGGGGAAGGGTTTTAAGGCAACAAATAATTTAGTATTAATTTACTGAATAAGCATTACAAGACATGCTTCATTAAGCGTAATAACCATAGAAACTGTTATTATATCAATATTAAATTCGTTAAAGAAAGCATTCCCGGTTCTCTTCGTTAGAGGTCAACATCTATTAGTCTGATTCACGAGACTTGGTTTCAGCAGCTTCAAAGGTCATGACTAAACGAAACTACCAGTTGACGTGCTACTCTTCTGTGATATGCTACCAGTTACGTTTTTCAGATTGCTAACGCACTTTATTATATTCCACGTTTGTTCATTAAATAATGTAGTATTCTCTATAATTTCTTTCCTACCACTTATTAGTTATTAACCTTCATTAACGTCTAATGTGGTGAGAATATTTGCTTCACCATCACTCAAAAGTTCAGCCAATCACGTTCCACCTGACACAGGCTATAGGTTTTGAGTGGTTCTGTAATACAAGAAATTTTGTCACCAGTATAATGATCAGAAAATTTGGTACCACCACTAGACACCAGTGTAATGACGGAAAGTTTTAACGATTATGAAAAAATGGGTAGCGTGATCTTGTTTGAGAATTTATTGGAAATGAGGTAGCGTGATCTTATAAGAGAATTTATGGGGATGGAGGCAGCGTGATCTTATGGAGAGTTTATGGGGAATGTGGTAGCGTGATCTTGTCTGAGAGGGCGTGAGTAGTTAGATGTTAATTAAGCACACTTTGCGGGCCACTCAATCTCGCCTATACCATACCACCCCTCAGAGGACACCAAAGTTCAAACTCGTAATGACTTAACCTAAGTTTTACTAAGCATTAAGAACCAAGACAGATCACTCTTCAAACTGGGAATGAACCCAAACGAAATAATAATGAGGATCTACGTCACTGGAGATTTTAATCTTTACAAGCTAAGCTAGTATTGAAAGAATACAGATACACTTACATTAATCCCGTGGTGACAGTTGGACTCGCGGGAAGATTCAAAAATTACTGATGCACATGGATATACTAATCCCGTGGTCACAGTTGGACTCGCAGGAAGAATCGAAGAATACTAATACATGAATATATTAATCCCGTGGTCACAGTTGGACTCGCGGGAAGAATCAAAGAATACCGATACATGAATATATCTATCCCGTGGTCACAGTTGGACTCGCGGGAAGAATCAAAGAATACTAAGACACTGTCTTAAGATTAAAATCGAATAACTCCAGAATTATATAAAGTCACAAATATTATAGGAAGAGTGATCAAATAAACTGTGATCAAAATGGACTGTAAACAAAATGGACCAGCCGATATATTCGTTATTTAGGCTACATGAACTACGTAAAAAAAGGGGGGGGGGAGGGGAGTGAGTGTGAGTGTTTTGGCAGTAGCTTGAAACGAACGATCTGCAATGTTGAACAGAAATGGCGGTCTCGTTATTCAGTACAAGAGGGATCAGGGGAAAATATAACCAATTTAACTCACGAACGTATAGGATGACTTAGTACACGAGGGAGAAAAAAAAAAAAGGGGTGAGGGGTAGGATGAGAGTTCGACACTAACATGCAGTGTTGAACAGAAGTGGCGGTCTGGCGTTTTTTTTTTTTTTTTTTAAGTCCTATCGACCACTGGGGCCAAAGCCCCTGGTCATTAAGGCCGTATATATATATATATATATATATATATATATATATATATATATATATATATATATATATATATATATATACACACACACACACACACACATACACATCCATGCATATAAACATACAAATTTTCAAGCACACGTGTATATATATATATATATATATATATATATATATATATATATATATATGTAATTTTTATTTTATTTTTTTTTGTATTTCTATTTATTATTTTGTTGTTGTTGACCTTACAAACAAAAATGCCTAATCTAAAGAACCTGAAACTAATCACCTCACTGACAAACCGCGAACCTATACTAAATCCTCAAGAGACAAATAACTAAACCTACACTAATGATAAAAAGACCTCGACCAAGAGAACACCATCGACTGCAGATATGTAATGCCTCTCTACATTACATACCTGCACTCATCACCTGGTGACCGTTATTCGAGGCACAACCTAATATACGGGACATCAATATATGAAAGAGAACCAGACGAGTCAGGAACAATTCCATATATGTCAACTGTTGGCCCTAATTAGAACAATATAAACAAGATGGTATAATGTATTTACATAATATGTACAAAAAGTGAAGGACTTCGCCCAACAGACCACCATCGACTGCAAGTGCCCAGTACCTTTCTATATTGCACACTTGCACTCATCATCTGGTGACTGTCAGTCTAGGAACGGGGTTTAATATAGTGGACATCAATATTAGAAATAGATCAGTGGGTAGGAGGACCTATTTCAAATATGTCAACTGTCAGCCCTAATTAATAGTACAATATATACATATTTATAGTCGATAAAAGCCAAAACCATGTAGTAAAAAAGTCACATCACTCTGATCAGTCCGGTCTCTCTCAAGAAAGCCATCAATTTATCAGTCATAACAATGTCCCCATCACCCAGGATGGTGGAAAGGGTGAAGGGGACGTCTGCTGCGCCGCAGTAATTTATAAGTGAAGCACGTTCACGAATAAATCGCCGACAGCGCAGGATGATATGACTGATAGATAACACCGCATCAAAGATGTCACATTGCGGTGGAAATCGTTTTTCCATATAAGGTTTCAAGTGCATAAGCATGGTGGAATTAAGCAGTAAGCGAGCCAACACCTTTTCTTCCAGGTGACTGGGATGGTTGGCAGTGTTCCAGTCGTCCAGGTACGGCTTACACGTTCGAATATTTAGTCTGGTCCACTGACATTGCCACAGAAGATTTATTGATTTCTTTCCCAGAGAGAGACTCGACCGTAGATCATGAGGAACGTCCCAGAGGTTTCCTTGAGCTCTACAGCCGACTTTGCAAGTAAGTCAGCCTGCTCATTGCCATAGAAACGACAATGACCAGGCACCCAGATCAGCATGCATGACTTGTTGCATGAATGCAACTTAATAACAATGCAGCCCTGGATCTCGTGAGAGTCCGTAGTACAAGATGTAATTGCCTGAAGGGCTGATTTTGAATCCGAAAATATGACAAATGAGTCATGCCTAGAAATGTGAGCATAGTCAATGGCTTTCTCAATAGAAAAAAGTTCAGAGGTAAACACAGAAGTATGAGTCGGCAACCGATACCTGAGGGCACATTCATTCGACCACACACTTGCACCCACACATTCACTCGACTTGGAGCCGTCGGTGTACAAGTGGTGGGACCCCAAGTGATGAATGATGATACTACGAAACAAATGGTGGACCTCCGCCTTCGGCGCCTTGGTCTTAGGTGCTGGGAGCCATGTTACATCAACAGTAAAGCCAGGTGGCTCCCAAGGTGCTATATTTTTAATCACCAGCTTGTCATAGTCACTGAGGGCCACACCAAGCTCCTGAGTCAGTAAGTGGAGGTGAACGGCATGTGGCCGACGCACCCCTCGCATAAGATGGTGGTATTGACGCAGGGGGGTACAGGCCACATTGCCGATATTACTTTTCCTATATGTTATTAGTTCATTGGACAAGGCCAGGAGGTCACGGCGAATACGGAGGGGAGGCACATTCGCCTCCACTTCCATACAAGCTACACGGGTACACTGGAGGCTCCAAGACACATTCTCAAACATTTATTCTCTAACACATCCAATCCTTGCAGCGTGGCATCAAATGCCGAGCCATACACCTGTGTGCCATAGTCTAACTTCGATCGAATAAGCGACTTATACACCATTAAGAATGATTTTCTGTCGGCACCCCATGTAGTACCCGCTAGGTACTTGAGGACATTTAATGGTTTTTCACAACAAGCAAATTATTAAAATGAATTTTGAAGTTCAAACGATGCTCAAAATGTATTCCCAGAAACTTGACAAAGTTTTGAAAAGGTACCGCCTGATTATCCAAAGTTAAGTACAGATTAGATACGTTGCGATTAGTGAAGACTACAGCGGCACACTTAGGGACAGAAAACTTAAATCCCCGCTGCAAGGACCATTGGTGGATGGAGTAAAGGGCTGCTCGAATGCGCCCAGCTGAAAATTGTGCATCGTGGGAAGAGTGCCATATCGCACAATCGTCAGTATAGAGCGAGTATTTAAGATTCCTCGGGATGTGAGCTGATGACAGAATATCATTGATCATAATGCTTAATAAAGTGGGACTAAGCACACTTCCTTACGGCACCCCGTTTTCCTGGATAAATATATCCGATGTTACGTTACGGGGCAATTTGACAGAGAAAGTCCTGTCCCTTAAGAAGTTTGAAATAAAAATAGGCAAATTTCCTCTTAAACTATAAGCATAGAACTTCATTAGTATACCGTGTCGCCATGTCATATCATAGGCCTTATGGATGTCCAAGAACACCCCTATCATGAATTCTTTATTGGCAAATGCCTCTGAAATACAATGTTCCAAATTCATTAAACGATCTAGTGAACTTTTGTACTTATGGAAGCCACATTGTTGATCGTTTAACAAATTCTTCGACTCTAAAACAAAAAGAAGCATATTGTTTACCATTCGTTCCATGACCTTACATAGACAAGAAATTAACACAATACGACAAAATGAAGTGAGATTCATAAGACGACCAGCCTCTTTGGGTATCGGTATGACGTGCGCAAAATGCCATGAGTTTGGGAACGTTCGAGATGCCCAAATCTCATTGTACAATGCTAACATCTTAATCAGGTTGTCTTGATTAAGATGCTGGATCATACTGTACGTGATGGTGTCTGGTCCAAGCCTGGTGTCTTTACAGGATTTAAACCCTTAACCGCGGGGCGTCACTTTCATGACACTCGGGGGCAATGGATCATACCGCGGGGCGTCACTTTTGTGATTCTGTGTTATTATGAATTCTCCCGGGCTTACAAGTGGTGGCTTGTATCATCTATCAGTACTGCCAATGTCCAACACTAGTCAGCACTCCAAATCTCATCTGTACTCCCATCCATTGTTGACAATTTAGCTATTTTTCCCTGTTCCTGACTCCCCTCCCTACCTCCCCTCTTGCCTCCCCGGCCGTGCTATGCTAAAGAAAATTTCCCACTGGAATTATCCACTGATTTCATCCATTGAAAGAAGCCCTATGCCCTATTCTTATACAAAATAATATATACCAAAAAGAAATAAGGTAAGTGATAGTGCTATACATCTTGATTTGGCTAATTATCACCTGACAACACCTCACGTGCACTCGTTCACTAATTTCCCACAGAAATTTCCCCTTTGAAATATGCTGTATAACCTATTCTCGTAATGGAAATATATATAAGAAAGGAAGGGAGAAGCCTAAGTGACACTTACATTCACCTGGAACTACCTACTTTTTTCTGTATTTTCGAGATTTCCTACTAATCATTTTTTAGCATGTACTGCTACTGTCCACCAATAGTCAGCACTCCTAATCTCATCTGTACTCCCATCCATTGTTGACAATTTAGCCATTTTCCCCCGTTCTTGACTCCCCTCCCTACCTCCCCTCCAGTACCCTCTCACATCTCCCTAACTCACCTCCTTTACCCTTTCATATCGCCTACCCTGCTCAAGCAAATCTCCCCTGGATTTTTCCACTGGCTTGCATCCATTGAAATAAGCCCTATGCCCTATACTTATACAAAATAATATATACCAAAAAGAAATAAGGTAAGTGATAGTGTTATACACCTGGAATTGGCTAATTACCACCTGACAACACCTCACATGCACTCGTTCGCTAAATTCCCACTGTAATTTCCCCTTTGAATTATGCCTTCTAATCTATTTCCATAATAAAAATATATATAAGAAAGGAAGGGGGAAGCCTAAGTGACATTTACATTCACCTGGAACTACCTATTTCTTTATGTATTGCCGAGATTTCCTACCAATAATTTCTTAGCATGTAAGTTAGCAGCTGTCAGCCCCATTGTCACTGTCAACCCTTGCCTTCTCAGATAAGCCGCGCCATTCAGTTCCTTGTCCTCCTCTGTGGTCAAAGCATGTCGCACTTGCGCCCCGTCATTTCCGCCGACTCTGTGCCCATTGCAAAGGACCCCGTGACCTCTACCCCCAGAAAAACTCGCGTGGGAAGCAGGAAAGGACTAAGTGACTCTGCAGTGGAACGTGAACTAGCTGAATTATCAATGATAATGATGGATAGTGATTATGATCATTCGGGTGATTCGTGTGATGAGCCGGGTGAGGAAATCGTGCCAGAAATTCCTAGTACGAGTGCTTCAGTGTCCCAAGTTATCCCAAGTTCCTTTGGAACTTGGGATAACTTGGGACACTGAAGGGAAGGAATTTGGGAAGGGAGTGAAAAGGTGGTGGATTAGCCCCAGAACAATGGCCCTGCGTGACTCAGCCCGCCATGGGTCCCGAGGTGAATCACCGCCCCATTCCCTAAGCCCCACTTCACTCATTTCTTCCTCTTCTTCTGCTGAATTATCTCCGGAGTCTTCATTGTCGGAGTTGCCACCAGCATCAACAGTGAAGGCAGGCCGTAGAGGAAGAGGTAAATCACTGACCCGTAAAAGTAGAGTTGCCAGTAGAGTAAGGGCTGCTAGTGCTGTATGGCAACCCAGGGTCAGTGCGAGTGACCTTGAACCAGATAAATCTGCCTCACAGCCACCCTCCACCCTCACCCACCCTACACCGCCACGACAGGGAATCCTGGATGCCTTCGCGTGGACGGAAGGGTCCGATTTTGTCCCAGAACATCTTGATTTCAACGAGAGTTCCTCAGGGATACAGCTTGCCTTCAATCTTGACGAGGATGCTGAGTGTGTTGACTTCCTTTTGGCCTTCCTTGATGACGAAGTCATGCAGCACATATGTGATGAGACCAACAGGTATGAATCACAACGTGGTACAGGTGCAGCCAAGATGCAACAGTGGTCCATGCTGGGAGTGCAGGAGCTGTATGTGTTCGTCGCCCTCATGCTTCTCATGCCACACTCAAAGAAGCATGAGTTGGAAGAATACTGGTCCATGGACCCCTTACTACCCTCACCCACCTTCAATAAGTACATGGCCAGAAATCGCTTCTGGAAAATCATGGGAAACCTGCACTTTGCCAACAACGATGTACCTTCCCAAACCGACCCACTCATGAAGATCCGGGAGATTTTGAGTAGAATGACTAAGTTTATGACATTCTTCCACCCCTTTCAGAAGGCTGTCATTGACTAATCCTTGGTTTTGTTCGGAGGACGTCTTAGGTTTGTGCAGTACATTCCAAGCAAATGCCATCACTTTGGAATCAAGTTCTTTGTACTGTGCGACTGTAAGACGGGGTACATCCTTGACTTCGTCATTTATTCAGCCAGCACTGTCGAGCTTGATAAAACACACCCCCTTGGCTTCTCAGGCTGTGTAGTGAAAGTGCTCCTTGAGAGGTGTTTTGGTGGGAATCATGTGCTGTATACAGACAACTATTATACAGCACCGAAACTTGCCAAATACCTCTCAGAGCACGGCATCGGCTCCTGCGGCACTGTCAATAGCAATCGTGCCCATTTCCCTAAATTCCCAGAGGCAGGAACCTCACAGCGAGGAGACGTGCACCTACGCACGTCTGAGAAGATGCTGGCAATGACAAGAGGGTCGTGCACATGCTCACTACCGTACACAAGGGGGAACTGAAAGACAGTGGGAAGGTCGATCCTAGGACAGGCGAACCTGTGAGGAATGCTGTCATAGACTAAAATATCAACATGCGGCTGGTGGGCAAGTCCGACATGATGACTGGAGAGATCGACAGCCTCAGGAAGAATACTAGGTGGTACAGGAAAGGTTTTCTGCATCTCATAGACATGACGATGCTGAACGCCTTCATCCTGTACAAGATGAAGGTCAAGCCACCCAAGTCCTTCTTCCTGAGGTTGTTTGCCAGGACTTGTGTTCAGCAGCTGCTTGAAAGATATGGTAAGGTGACAGCAGTAGCTCCAAGGCACCATGCAGTAACACTTCCCGACAGACTTGAGCAGAGGGCGTACATGATCGGCACAGACTGGTGCAAATGCTTGCCACAATCAAGAGGAAGGCTGCGATCCGCAGGTGCCAGGTGTGTGCACATACCACCCGACGCACACCTGAACACAAACGCACCTCTTGGCAGTGCGCTGAGTGCCAGGTTCCCCTCTGTGTTACCTGCTTCTTTGATTACCACAGCCAGAAGCAGTTCTAAAAGTGCAAGTGGGAAATGAAAATAATGTGTAAATAATGTGTAAATAATGTGTAAATAGCAAGTGAAAGCAATGGATGTACATATGATTTAATAGTGTAAATGATTGAACAATGTAATATAGTTTTATGTTACTGCAAGTGACAGTGAATAACATAGTGTAAGTAAAACAGAAGTGCAAATATTGAAAATACAATAGAAAATATAAATAAAATGTAAATAGTAATATAAGAATATGAGTACAAATACTTGATGTTATAACAGTGAAAGTGAATCCGTGGCTCTCTGCGTATTTTACTGAATGAAAAATTGAATGACTTCAGTGACAATAAACTAATACTACTGAAGGAAACTTATGGATAAAGACTGCAGATATATATGTGTTATATAGTAATAGGAATATAAAGGGTGAGTGTTTGTTTGAAAAATAAATGACAGAATACCAGCGGCGAACTAGCGCAAGTGGGAAGGTCATAAGCGCTCGTAATTTTCATTGCTTTCACAGTATTTTTTTTTTTTTTTGAAGTATGGATTCCAAACTACTTGATAATCATAGAGTAGTGTTTCTAGTGATAATATCTGGCTGTGGTAATCATATTACGGGTTGTCGAGAAGTGTAAAGTGGAGACTTCGTTACCCAACTTCAGGGGTCTCCACAAGTCCTACGGTACTCGACGAAAGCTCAAAAAACATCCCAGGAGAAAGCTGAAGGTATGTGCCATATGCATATATAATTTTAATATTGTAGGACTAATAACTGATTTTTGGCAAATATTTTTTGAGAGTCTGTAGGAGCCTGAATATGCCCGCGGGACACGCAAGACAGAGCAAAACAAGCCCGCAGTTAAGGGAAAGGAACAGTTCATCTAACGTAAACTCTTGGTTGTACGGGAAGTCTACGTCTTCTGTGGCAAAGTCTATTATCTGTAGCTCAGCCTACATTTATGATGTTGGAAATGCTGGTCATAATTGGCTGAGCTACTTGCATGAGATAAACTCCTGGCGAGGATGTTAGCAACGTCCAAGGGATCTCCATATATGTTATTATCAACCTGCATGGTGGTCACAGGGAAGTATGGGCCTTTATTATTTAAAATTCTAATAGTGGACCAGACTTTACTTAATGGTGTAGTACAAGTCACTGTGGACACAATGGACCGCCTGGAGTCACGTTAGGCCCTTCTTATTATTCTCCTTGCCTTTGCCCGAGCCTGTTTTGTATGCAATAAAATTTTCCTCAGTAGACTGACTATCAAAAATCTTGTATCACCTATTGCGTTTCTTTAATGCTTGTTGGCAATCCGGCGTCCACCAATGTGCTCTATGCTTCGCATGAACTGCAGAAATCTTGGGAATAGCAGCCCCAGCCGCGTGTATTATGGAATTGGTTACCTTTTCGGCCTTAACACCTATGGTCTCCCGAGATATATCTAAATTGGTGATCATTCAGAGGGATCCCCAATCTGCCTTCTTATAGTTAAATTCTGGGGGTCCGAAACTATCTCGTGTGAAAAAGAAAGACAGATGGGTAAATGATCACTTCCCAAGGAGTCGTCATAAGGGTCCCATGAGAAATCTTGATGTATACCAGGGGAGGCCAGAGATAAGTCAATGGCCGAAAAGTTACCAGTACGATCATCTACACGAGTCGCTATACCATTGTTCTGAAGACATAGGTTGGACTGTAGTATTAGGTCGGCTACTTGCTCACCACGACCATCGATCCTCAAGCTACCCCACTGATAGTGATGGGCATTAAAGTCTCCCAACACTAACTTATTCCCAGGAAGATGTTCAAATAGTGAATTTAAAGTATCACTATTAATGAGACCATGTGGAGGACAGTACAGAGAGCAAATAGACAGATATGTGTTATTAAATTTTACTCTGCACACGACAGCTTCCAGAGTAGAATTTTGAATCACTTCTGTTTATGGGTGTTATTTGTGTGTGTGTATATGGCAACTCCGTGACCTTCGTATCTTCTATATGAGTGGTAGTGTTTGAACTGTTGAGGATCAGGATGATCCTCCAAGTGTGTCTCCTGTAAACAAACAATGTCTGGCCTGTGTATTTTGAAAGGAACATTGCTATATTTTGTAATTTATTCCCAACACCTCTACAATTCCATTGTAATATAATGAAAGCTACGGTTTAAGATTTACATTGGGGGCCAGTGTGCTTAGTCTTTTTTTGTCACCCGCCAGCAGGCAAGCAACTACCAGGGGACCTTTCCTGGTGCTTGTTTACGGAAACCTTCATATTTTCATCAATAACTAGGCTCCCAGATTCCACCAAGGAAGAGCTACCCTTTCTCTCCCTCGCTGGACCAGGAGCAGGAAGGACATGAGGACGGGACTGTTTTGTGAGGGTGGTCATGTTTCTTTTACTAGACTTGTCTGACTTCGGTTTAGGCCATTCTGACGGAGAGACAGCAGCAGCCTGAGAATATGTTGAAGCTTTAGGGATGTCAATGAGAGAGTTGGAACGGACAAGGGGCTGAGATGGAGAGGTACTGTGAATGGCAGGTGGGAGAAGGACGAGGTCAGTTAGCGTCTCGACAGAGCACATCACAGGACGGGACATTACCACCGAAGCATTGGACCTATTCGGCGTGGGAGTCGCATGCAACTCCTTCGTCTTTTGCCTAGCTTCATAGTAGGAAATACTCTCGGTTGCCTTCACTGTGCAGACCTCCTTCTCCTCCTTCCACTTGGGACAGACCCTAGAGGAAGGTGAGTAAGTGCCCTTGCAGTAAAAGCAACATACTGTCTCAGATGTGCAACATTCCGCTTCATGATCCTGGCTTGCACACTTGCCACACACTGGCTGGGAAGCCTGACAAATCTTGGACCCATGCCCATACAACTGGCATTTCAAGCAACGTAGAGGGTTAGGGATATACGGCAGCACATGAACAATTTCATAACGAATTTTTACATGGCTAGGAAGTGATACTTTACCAAAAGTCAAAATGATAGTTGCAGTCTTTATCCTGACACGTTCCGTAAATCTGGTTATAAATCTAGCATCGATGACATCTTACTGAGCGAGTTCCTCTATGATATCTTCCTCACTCATCACCATGAGATTCCTGCAAGTGACAACACCTGTGCAGGAATTCATTGAAGTTGGAATCTTGGCCTTGAGATCACAGCAGTGAAACTTGCACAGCTTCAGCAAGTCCTTAACCTGGGATGAATTACAAGTCTTTACGAGGAGGTCTCCGTTCGCAAGTATTTTTACCTGTTCCACCTCCCCAGCCCAGTCATCAATGACTTTCTTGATCACGAAGGGATTGAGACTTCTCAAGGGAGTGGAACCCAGAGCAGTGATAATTACAAACTCGGCGTTATTTACAGGGATGTCACGAGGCAAACGAGTCTGGGGCCGTTCTGTATGGGGGCTGTCAGTCTGTGTACCAGTCGGGGGTCAGTCAGGACCATCTCCTCCCCTGAGAGGGGGAGAGGTGGAAAGGGCGTCTGCCATAGTTACCACTTCCCCCTGATGGGGGAAGTGGGAAGAAGGAGAAGAGTGAGCAAGGGAAAATCAACCCGGGAGACACCTAATTCTGAGGTTGCCCTCTCAAACTACTCCAGGGGGGCCCGACCGTGTTTATTCATAACCCAGAGCGATCAGTGAGGGGGACCCTCCGTGGGCGAGTAAGCAAAGGTAAACTCAGTATAATGGCACAGACACCTACTGTACCGAGCTAGAGGGAGGGGAGGATTATGAGAAATTAGCTATCTTATCGACCACCAGTAGGGTAAAAAAAAAAAAAAAAAAAAAATATCTAATGCCAGTGTAGCAGCCCTACAAAGCTAAAGAAGAAAGCATACGCACATACAGTACATCTACTCTCTTCGCAACCATCCACCAACGTCCCTCCCCGACGGTTGTTGCCGCCTTGTGCCCTTTTATACTGAACCAAGACAGTGTCCGGGAATCGGCGAAAACTTTAGCTACTTACTTTGTATTATTTTTGACTCTCTAGGATCTTTAAAGAATGCGAGAGATACGTTTGCATTTGACATATATAGCAAAATGACTTACGATGTTGAAATTTTTGTGATAAGTGTACAGGAACTACTATCATAACGAAGCCAAATCAGTTAGGAATCCAAACTGTTTTATTACCCGCGTCGAGTTTTATGCCTACGTGACTGTAAACATGACTCAGTAACATGGATTTCGCGCTTCACTAACAATTATCATCAACAGACATTCTCAATCACCACTGCATAGTTCAAAAGGGGAAATATTACTAACACTGACATATAAAACTCTAGACCAGAATTCGAAGAAAGACATTTCACGATTATTAATCCCTACTAAAATTTCGCGGTGGTTATACTTCTTTATTGGGGAAAAACTGGTCCATATGTACAGTACAACAATTAATCATATTCACATTAATGCTTGACTTAGTACTGTCAATATCAAAATAATGTTCACATTATGAATATCAATTAAGACTAGACTTAAATATAGAATTTATCGGTTAAATCTTGAACTGTACAGATTATATTTATAATATTACCTAAGATTACATTTAGAGTACTAGCTTATACTGACTTATACTAATACTTAAAATTATGGCATTACAGTTCATTCATAATGATACGTGGGCTTATTACAGGACACTACCAGATGTTTCCATACACCCCAGTATTTTTTTTTTCTCGCACTTTCTACTTGCCCAACTGTACCTGCTGGGTATGGATCGTAAGATTTTTTAAATACTATTCGTCCTTGTATCTCTCTCTTTCTCTCTCTCTCTCTCTCTCTCTCTCTCCCCCCCCCCCCCCCGCTGAGGAGGATCACCTTGAGGTGATGGAGGAGCTTGAAGCGTGGCTGGTAGTGCCACCTATTGTGGAGGCGTGCCTACCCTTGTTGGAATCAGCATCTGCCGGCCTTGTGGACCAGGCATCCCCCCTCGCCACGTCACTGGTAGAGGAGGCCTGCTCGTGATGTTGCTTGTCCCTGCCTATTTTCCATCATGGGTGGGGTTTTTGTCTCCCCACGTGTTTGTCTTGTGTGGCGTCCCGTAATGCTGGGAGATAGGAATCCTGGAGGCTGAGTAATGCTGCATGATGGTCCTGCAGCTAGCAGCACACCTCTTTGGTCCCCTATTCTGGCAAGATGGGCGACCTGGTTGAGCCCTGCCAGGTCAATCGACTGGTCGCTTGTTGGCCATGGTTAAGTGGGCACTGGGGGGTCTGGTGGCTCTGGTCATCCTGGAGTCACACTTGTCCGTGTTCCCCTGTGGTTACTTGTGCATACTCCCTTACTATCTCTGGGGTTGTCAGTGATGTTATCCCTGGCATACGACCTCCCCTTGTTGGGATCTGTGGTGGGTGGAAGGGTGGAGGAATGATGTTTAATTTTTGGATATATGGATTCATAAATAAAAATCTTGTTGATGACACTGCCTCTGTCCCCTGTCATTCTTCAGACTTTTCATCCCTCACTGCCACTCTGCAGCCTTTCCAGGCCCCTGGGAACTTTCCTCCTTTGCCCCAGTGTTCAAATGGGAATAGGAGGAAGTTGCTTTGGGTTAGTTCGGCTTTGGAGTTCGGTCCAGAAGACGCAGTGGCAGAGTCATATGCAAAGAATATGGTAATAAAACCCTCTGTGGGCAGGTCAGTACTAGATATTGGCATTTTTTATTACATACCAAGGGAACGGAAGCATCCTTACTGTGGTGTCTTCCCCAGAAGAGAGCTCTGTGATTTCTGTCTCTGACTTTTGTTTCTGGGGCCGAAGTTACCTTTGCTCGATATGTAGGCATTAATATGTTATGGAAATGTGTAATAATTATAGACATTAATATATAGGTATTAATATGAGTTAAACTTAAACAATAAGTCATGTCCCGTGTACACGGAAAGTCAAACACATATTCTAGTTCAGGATTGTCGGACCATCTTAGTGTATCACAAACTCTTCACACCAGACAATACAGGAATTTCATGAACATGCAGTAGAACCAACTTGATCCAGTTATCTGGAAAGGTACCAGAAAAATGCACACCTATGACCTGGTTGGTAAGTATCCCCAAGAAAAACAGCTGTAACGGTAGAGAGCCCAAGAGTCCAATCGAAGGCACAAGGCAGGAGATAGGGTAATTAGGTGGTTTACCGCCATACAATGCTATATTACGCTATCAAGCATACCTCCACATAACTTTGTAGTACTATAAAATTCTGTAACCCAAGAAGTGACTATAAATCACCTCACTCACGATTTTGAGTGAAATAGAGAAACTGTGAAATGGCTATCATAAAAAAAAAAAAAAAAAAAAAAAACATCTCTCATCCTCGCAACTTCCAATTTGCTCCAAATAAACTCATCCATCATCAAAGTACTAGACATTCACAGTTTTTCTACTTCACTCAAAATACATCTCTCATTCTCGCAACTTCCAATTTGCTTCAAATAAACTTAACCATCATCAAAGCATTGGACATTCACAGTTTTTCTACATCACTCAAAATACATCACTTTATGTGACTTGCCCGGACACACCTCCAGCCCATACCTGTACATCAGCATCTGGTTTATACACATTATCAGATTACTGTACAGTTCTGACACCAACACAATCCACTTTACCGACTGAAAAGCACAATGCTATTCTCAACCAGACACATAAGTTCTTCCAACCACTACCGAGGATGAACTTAAACATGAGCACACACATTAAGTTGACTTCATCCAAGTCTGAGTAGTTGGATTATGTTCATCCCATATTATGTATACAGCCTAGCTCCATCATTGTCATTTTCTCAATCATATTTCATATATTACTATTGGTCATGCACAGAATGCAAGCCAGCATTGCTAACCTGGAACCTGTGGTTAAGAACTGTTCTGTACAAGTGAGACAAACTGAGTATATATATATATATATATATATATATATATATATATATATATATATATATATATATATATATATATATATATATATATATATATATATATATATATATATATATATATATATATATATATATATATATATATATATATATATATATATATATATATATCACATCTCATCTCATTAGCCGTTTGAGTGTCCACTGCAGGACCGGCCTATCCCGACCGAAGTCGGGATGATACAGCCAATGTATCTCTGCCAAGTGGCTTAGGCTGTCTGGTAGAGATTGTACAGTATGTAGGGTGAGAAGAGCTTGTAAGTGTAATTGTAGTGTTGGAGTGGGTTTGGATGTGTGTGTAGCCTGTGAACCAAGTGTAATCGGCCCACGCAAGCCGACTGGGTGCAAGCTTACACTATAGTAAGCGACACTGGTTTAACCACAGCACCCCTGGTGTCCGCCAATGCAGTACGTGGCCGGGTGAACACTCCCAAAGTTTATTATCCTGGCGGGGCACAAACCCTTGCTCACCCTTGTACAAAACGCACACTCTACCACTGTACCTCACAGGGGCTCCATATATATATATATATATATATATATATATATATATATATATATATATATATATATATATATGTGTGTGTGTGTGTGTGTGTGTAATAACATAAAATGGGTTATATACAATATAGTTTTACTTTAATTTTAGGATTATGGCTCATACATATAAATGAATATAAATAGCAAGTTCACCTCACATACTTTATTGACTATTGTAGACTTGCCATTGTATTGCTATGGTATTGATATTGTCTCTAAAGAGACGTCGTCTGTGGCATTTTGGAGCTGCGGATTGGAAGGCCCTCAGGCAGTATTTCTTTGATTTTCCCTGGAATGATTATTGCTTCCATGGCTGGGAGCCCTTTCTGAGTGTGTCATGCACATTACAGAGGTTATTTTCTCGGGCATGGAAGCATACATTCCTTTCTCATATCCTTTGACTAATGCAAGAAAGCCTTGGTTTAATCACGCTTGTTCTAATGCTATCCGCAACAAGGAGAAGGCCTAAAAAATGCACCGGAGCCAACCCACCCCTGAATCACATCTTTTTTATGTTTCTGCCCGGAATCGTGCTAAGTCTGTTCTTCGCTCTGCTAAAAATAATTTCATCCGTACTAAATGCTCTCAACTCTCCAACTCGAATTCTTCCCGCTCCTTCCGGCACCTTCCCAAAAACCTTTCTAACTTTACCTCATCATCCGTCCCTCCTCTTTTCTATTCTGATGGCTCTGTAGCTATTTCTTCCACTGATATAGCAACTCTGTTTGCTCAGACTTTCTCCTCGAATTCCACCTTAGACGATTCCCGTGCTGTTCTTCCATCACTTCCCCCCTCTGAATTCCTCATGACTGACATTAAAATTTCTTAAGCTGATGTATTTTCTACCATCACTGGCTTCAGTACTAACAAGACATATGGGCCTAACGGAGCCCCTCCTCTTGTCTTCAAGAATTGTGCTTCTGTGCTTACACCCTGCCTAGGTAAACTCTTTTGGCTTTGTCTTTCAACTTGTACCTCTCCTCCGTGCTGGAAGTTTGCTCTCATTTAGCCAGTCCCAAAGAAGGGTGACCATTCCCAACCCTCTAACTATCGTCCAATTGCTTTAACATCCTGTGTCTCAAAAGTTTTGGAGTCGATTCTTAACAAAAATTTTAAAGCATCTTTCCTATCACAACCTTCTTTCTGATCATCAGTATGGGTTCCGTCTGGGACGCTCCACTTGCGATCTTCTCACCTACCTTTCAGACTCCTGGTCATCCTCTTTTCGGGACTTTTGCGAAAGCTTTGCCATTGCACTTGACATCTCAAAGGCTTTCGATCGAGTCTGGCATAAATCTTTAATTTCCAAACTGCCCTCTTACGGTTTCCATCCTATCTGTGCCTTCACCTCTAGCTTCCTTTCTGGTCGTATACGGCCATCATTCTTCTCCTAGATCTATCAACAGTGTTCCTCAGGGCTCTGTCCTATCATGAACTCTCTTCCTTTTATTCATCAATGATCTTGTAAGCAGTACATCTAATCCTATCTACTCGTACGCTGATGATTCCATCCTTCACCTTTCCATTCGGTTCCTGCAACGTCCATCTCAGCAGTTACTTCGACAGACAAAGGATGAGGCTATGATACACATAATGTCTGACTTGGCTTGTATCTCTGACTGGGGTAAAAATAATCTTGTTGTTTTTAATGCATCAAACACTCAGTTTTTACACCTATCAACCCATCAAAATCTTCCACAGGAGTACCCATTAATGTTTAATAACATCCAGCTCAATCCTGCATCATCCTTGAACATTCTTGGGGTTTCATTCACACTGGACTTATCTTGGAAAGATTATATTGCATCTCTTGTATAATCTGCTTCCAAGAGATTAGGTGTGCTAAGCCGACTCCGTGCCTTCTTTACCCCTGCACAGTTGTTGACTTTATACATGGGTTTAATTGCCCCTGTTTAGAGTACAACTCTTATGTGTGGGGAGGCTCCCCACATACAGCTCTTCTCAATAGGGTGGAGTCAAAGGCTATTCGTCTCAACTCTCCTCCTCTTACTGGCTCTCTTCAACCTTGGTCTCTGCCACACTGTTGCCTCTTTATCTCTTTTCTATCTCTACTTCAATGGTCACCGCTCCTCTGAACTTTTTGCTTGCATCCTTCCACCTCTACGACGGGCGAGTAGCACTAGCAAAAAACGCTCAAACCTTTTCTGTCCAACTCTCTAATGCAAGAGTTATCCGTTGCTTCCAGTCTTTCATTTATGCAACAGGACAACTCTGGAACTGTCTCCCTCTGTCTGTATTTCCTACTTACTATGATCTCCAGTCTTTCAAACGCAGTGTGTCCAGGCATCTCAAAATGAATGGATCTTGAATTTGGCTCTCCTTTGTATTGTTTTTGTTATTTTCTTGGAAGGAGCGTTCATGCGGGTTCAACCTTTGTTTCCTTCTTCCTCGTATAAAATATATATAGTATAAAGAGTATGACGAGAGCCGTTATAATAATCATTTTTATTGTCAAACGTTTCGACATTTTCTTCAGGCCATCTTCAGTGACCTAGTTGCAATGTAAATGATATACAAAAGTGAGGAGTAAAAAACCTGAATATTTATATAAGAGTTAAAAACGTACTTAGCTTACCATATAAGAACCTATTTAGATACACCTATATATACATATACATATACAACGTGTATATATACACACATATACACATACACATAAAAAAAAAAAAACTACCATAGTTTACCGTAAAAGTTTTCTATGTGTGAATATAACTTATACAAGGCTTAGGGGATAAGCGGATACTGTGTTATCAAGGCAAGGCTTAAGTTTCCGCACTGCTGAGTAAGGAGAATTGTGCAGTGGGTGACCCGTTCTGGCAGACTGACCTAGGTGCTCGTCGATTCTGATATTAAGTGACCGAATCGTGCTGCCCACATACCCCCCTTGGCAACTGGGGCAAGTAAATAGATAAGACAATCGACCAGTGCATGTCAGCTGGCATACGGTCTTTAAAACGAAAGAAGTTACTAATTTTAAAGGAGTTTATAGGTATGAATCGGAATTCTTTATCAGGAAAAAAATTTACATAGTTTCTCATCTAATGCTTGTTGCATCAACTTAGAGATGACACCAAGGTATGGAATACGGAAGTAAATGATCTCTTTGTTGACAGTGGGGAATCGCTACTTCGGCTGGAGTTGACGATTAAGAAAATTATTAACTTGTTTATCAAACAAGTGGAAACTGTAACCATTATGGTAAAAGAAATTCCCTAAAAAAGAGACTTCTTTGTGAAAATGCATATAGCTAGATGAAATATTGAAGCATATATATATATATATATATATATATATATATATATATATATATATATATATATATATATATATATATATATTGTTGAGAAGAGGGATATGCCAGTAGGTAGTGCTGGAGTATTCCCAACGATTCTCGAATTTTTCTGCTACATGTCAGAGTTGCCATTCAGACTGCTATTTGTGAGCAGAGTTATTATGTAAAGTTATACACAAAATTCTATGCTCTTTTTCTCTATAACATTTCTATTTATATGATTGTATAATTATGAAATTATATCTCTGTATGCTAAAGCGTTTGGAGTGTTAAGTAGTGTAGGAAAACTCTGGGATATTTCGGATGTCTCTGAGTTGGTAACTGTTGTAACTGTTGCTCCCCCGAGAATGCTCAAGAACTTTGGAGAAGTTGTAGATCACTCTAGAAAATAGGAAGCTTATTTAAGGATGGGGATGAGACTAGTTCAGCTTCAGTCAGCTTCGGTTAAGTTTGATTGTAATTCAATGTCAGTGCAGTGTTAGTGCAGTTAGTGAAGACTGTGCAGTATATCTCCCTTACCTGTGAAAACTGTGTAGTTGGCAAGGATTAAGTGTAACTGCAGTTCGTGAAGATTGTGTAGCTCCTGTACTTGTGAAAAACAGTGAAGCGTAGTTGGCAAGCATTAAGTGTAATTATTGGAAAATGAAGACAGTGAACTTAAGAAGCCAGCATTTGTTTGCTACACCTCAGCTGATTTCGTTGATACACACCAAAAGGCGGACCATAAGAAGAACAGCTCACTGGGCAATGTCCTTCCTATACGGAGCTACTGCTATTGGAGCCTGTGGCAGTGTAGGAAGGGGATATATATATATATATATATATATATATATATATATATATATATATATATATATACAGTAAGCTTGCCCCGAAAGCATTTACACCGAACACACTGGCTATTATACACGGTAAATGCTGGGGAACATATAAGACAACATAAGATTTAATAACTAGTACGAAAACTATGAATTTACGCAAGAGGGACCTTTGAAATGCCAAACCCTTGTACATCAGCATAGCACGCGCGGTTTGTTTTGATCACGTGAACACCTGGGCTGCCATCTTAAATTATTCAGTGAGTGAAACGTTTCCAAGTACAGTATGACATTATCCCATGCTCCGACTTCTTTGCTCTGTAAATAATGGCTAAGCGATCATCTAACAGTGCTACTGATGCTGACAAGCCTAAAAGGTCTCGTAGTGCTCTCACAATTGCTGAAAAAGTGAAAATTTTAGACTAGTTAAGGTCAGGTATGTCTGTGAATAGTGTAGTGTGTGCGGTGGGACTAAACGAGTCCAGCATCTGCACAATTAGAGACATGGAGGAAGAGATTCATAAGACCTACACCAACCTGACCCCCACAACAGCGAAAGTGTGCCTTTTCCCCAGGGACGAAGCCCTGGTGAAGACAGGAAAGACACTGAGTCTCTGTTTGGAGAATATGGTACAATGCAGAGTTCGCGTGGGTGATGCAACGTTGGCTGAGAAGGCTAAATCCCTCTAAGTGTCTTTTCAGGCTGAACTTCCTGTGGAGGGTCAAAAGGAGTTCACTGTCAGCCTTGGGTGGGTGGCAAATTTTAAGAGGCTCTTCAACCTTAAAAACATCAAGAACATGGACCGAAATATTAAATATAAATATAAATTTAAAAGGATTATCGATGAAGGTATGCAGGCATACAAGGAGCTGTACAACCAGATGAAGAGGCAAAGGAAACAGCTCCCCATCATGATGTTCCTTATGCCACGTCCCTTGCCTCGAGCAGACTCCCAACTTTCTTCTTCAACACTTTCAGCACCTTCATCAGGAACCCCTTCAATACCAGAGTCTTCAGAGCCCCAGCCATCCACTTCTGGTTATAAGTCAACTCCGAAGAAGGCGTTGGAATGTTGACTACACTCCAGTCTTTTAAGCTAAATATTTACAATACTGGTTTGTGGTAGGTGGGGGCGCTCACCATCCACTCACTCGATATAGTGCTGCTCTCGGGTGTCTGCCCTTTATCCTTCTTTTCTTCCATCCTCTTCTTTCTTTCCTTCATTCTTTCCTTGTCTTTCCGCATACGGGTAACTTTACACTCCCTCTTCTGTCTCTCTTTCCTTCATTCTTTCCTCTTCCTTCTGCCCGTGGGTGACTCTACACTGAGTGACATGCCAAATGGTTTCCTGTGTACACCAGGAAACCATTTACGACACTGGGTAGTAACCATATAACCAAATTTTGGTACCTGGTGGTTCAGTGGGTAATTATCGCGCTCCAATCTGATTGAGCTGGTGAAGGTTTATATCCAAGGGGTGGTTTGGGTTGATTGTTCATGTAATGCCACTCAGGGATGAGTGAGGCTGGTCACTCTCATCTTAAATGTCGGGACCAACTGCCCAGCCCCGGGTTCCTACTCTCCTTATGGGGCAACGTAGGATTGGATCATGGATGGATGGATGGACTGTTCTGGTAAGCTTATGTGCAAGTTGACGTATTGTTAAACAAAGTTAAAGCAATTAATAAATTTTTATAACCAGTTTACCTGATACGTATCAGAATGTTGCCTTCTTTATTTGTACATGAAAGATTTGCTGCACTGCTTTTCAATAACCCAGAAATTACGTTCTCTTTAATAATTCTTATTATTGATAAATGAATGCTACTGCGTCTAACCCTCGTGGACTACTATATGGTAAATACTGTACATGTAATTACATGGAAAGTACCATGGACCTAAACTGCATCTGCGCGTTAGATGACGTGGCGAGGTTGAAAAGGTCCTCATGTAAAGCAGATGTGGATTTAAGATATTCACATAGTTAAAGGGAATATTTGGTTTAACTTTAGTTTAATTAAAACAAAGATTAATTTGTTAAATTCACCCTGTATATATCACGGTGTAATGTAACTGTATTTAGTACTGTAATTTATTAATAGCTGGCACCCCTACAATTCTATGAGGAACTAGGGCCCACCATTTTCTTCACTCTGCTCCTAGACAAGGTTCAAGCAGTACGTTGTACATACACACCTTAAGGATGCTTGATTGCTCAAGCAACTACAGAAAAGCAGCCTCATTGTCATCGGTTGTCTGACACTCCCTCTTCACTAGCTATGTAACCTTTACGAATTGACCAGTTCAAGGGGGGATTAGCTGGGAGATAGAAGAGCAATAGTTAGGTGAGTTTAGGTGTAAGTTATGATTCACCTAACCCTATGAGACTTGTTTGAATTTACTTAAGGACAATTCTAGGGACGAGTAAGGACGTACGAGTTGTTTATTAGAAAACACCAGAAATTTCTTACATTGTGGTGTCCAGAGTGAGGAGCCTTGATTTGTTTACCAGAACCTTTAAGTATTTTTCACATTATGGTGCCCCGACCCAGTGAGGAAAGCCGATGTGTGCCGCAGCACTGAATGTATTTAAAGTTGCTTTTGTTGGGCATAGTTTACTACCGCGTTCGGTTGAAGTGGAGGACGTGAAAATACCTATATATCGAGCTCCGGGAGGAAGGGCAAGCTCTTTCCCTGAAGATGAAAGGCTGAATGCCGTATTAGATTGGGAGCATGACCGCACTGTCCTATTCCTGGGAGGAAATGATATCCATGAGGAAGTGGAGGTTAATGAAGTTGTGGAGAATATTTTAGTCATTGTAGGAGGCATAGAGGGTTCTTGTAAATCATCGGTAGCAATAACCCTCCTTGAGCCATGGAACCTGCCATATGGCTCTCTAGTTTGTTATGGAACATATAAATTAATTAGCAGAGCTGTGAACAGGAAGTTGCAACGGATCGGGAAGGGGAGGGATTTCATGCACTTTAACGTCAGGCCCTTCCAAGCCACATTGAAAGCAGATGGTGTACATTGGAACCGTCATGGTAGGGAAGCGGTCCTGCAGAAATTTATAAATTATATAGGAAATAAGAAAGGACAGTTCTATGCGATACAAACTATGGGTGGGCCTATGAAGTATTAGGAGATAATTAATTCTAAGCTCGGTGAGTATGGGTGTTTTGGCAATTGAGTGTGGGGATAAAATATAATCCTAGAGGTTTAATAACTCTGGGGGATAAGTTGAAATTATGGACCTAATCCCTACATTCCTCAAAATTAAGTGAATAATTAGCTGAGCCGGAAAATGAGTATTTGGAAATTGAGAGGGGGGGATAAATACAAGCCTAGAGGTTTAATAACCCGGGGGTATAGTTCGTACAAAGAGGACCTACTCTCTACCCTCCTCGAAATTTCAAATAATCAGATAATTACTAAGCTGGGTAAATTTGTGGTTGAAACTCATAATTAAATTATTAAATTAGAAACCAGTCAACATGTCTGTTACTTTACTGCAAAGATCTTCTAGTAGTAAGGCAGGATGGGTAACTGGAATCATAAATGATTGCAAACAGTCGTTGGACGAAATACCTTTCTCCAGGGAGAAATTAAATAGTCTACTAAATATCCTGAAAGACCAGTGGAACAAGTATGAAGAAAGTTATATAACTTTAGAAGCGGCTATAGTAAAGGCTGATGATAAAGAACCCTTAGAGTCAGAAACTACGAAGTTTGAAGGTAAATTAGAATACTTAACTGTAGTAAAGACACTAGAGTCAAAATTAGCTGAGACTGCCGCGGAAACACAAGTTGTCGAACAGCAGAGTAAAGCTGTGTTACCACAAATAACGCTTCCGGAGTTTGATGGGGAGCAGAACTGGAAATCCTTCTGGGACCAGTTCAGATATTTAGTACACGATAGAACAGATCTCCCTAAACGCAGTAAACTTCCATATCTGTTAGGACAGGCCAAAGGAACACCATATCAACTGAAAAAAGAATTACCAGTAGAAGAAAAAAAAATATGAGGTGGCCTTGACCATCCTTAGACGAAACTACGAAGACAGGGAGCAAGTTATTACTCAATTACTGAAGGTTCTAATTGAATTACCCATACTTAGACACGATTTTGATTCCTTGCAAAAATTTAGAATTGCACTAAGTTGTAACTTAAAGGCTTTAGGTACTTACGAAGATATTAAAGCATCAGATTGGGTGCTTGCAAGAATTGTGTCCTTAAAGCTTCTACCAAAAAACAAAGATGCTTTGTATGGTAGGTATCAAAAGGATAATTTCTCCTGCAAAGAGATTGAGGAAGTCTTGATGCAACTCTGTAAACATTTGCTAGGAACAGTAAAACCTACTGAGGTCAAACAGAAGACCGAAATAAAGAAAAAAAAAACACTAACCAACTGGTTGGGAAACCTAAGTACGGGAAGACTAAGTATGTGCCTAAAGAAGAGATAGGTACTTTCCTTAGCTCCTTAAAGGCTGAGGATAAAGTATTAAAGACAAGGAACAGACAAGCTGAGGATATTAAGGAAGTAAAATCTTCCATGGTAAAGGACAGGAAAATTTGTGTATTTTGTGGTGAACAGCATTCCAGTGCATCTTGTCAACAGTAACCTGATTATGCTTTTAGAGTAGGAAAGCTTCAGGAACTGGGAGGTTGTATAATCTGTATGAACTCCGAACATACTTCCGCGGACTGTAAGACTAAATTAAATCTTTGTTTTAAATGCAAAAAAGATCATCATCATAGTGCTTTATGCCCTAGGATGAAAATTGAGGTTCCTAAACCTGCAAGCATCAATATGACAATTGCAAAAGGGAATGCTCCATTAGTAATGCCAGCTGCAGTTCCCATAGCCGATGTGAAGGTATTGTTTGAGAATAGAAACCTATTAGTATATACCCTGTTTGATACGGGTGCTCAGAAAACCTTCATTTCTGCAAACATTGTGAAGAAATTAAAGTTACCTATTATTGGCAAGGTAAATCTAGCCATTACAGGATTCTTAACAACTAAGAAAGCTCAGTCCTTTGATTTAGTTAGACCTGTAATACAATTATGCAGATATAAATGCCGTATAACAGCAGCTGTGCTTGATAATATGGAGACAAGTATATACATAAAGGGACTGAACGAATCCTCTGATCATCTACAAAGCTCAGGGATAAAGTGGCTAAGCGGAATGTGGAATCAGATACTGTGGATCCCATAAAAATGATAATTGGTTCTGATTATTGTGGAAGATTCCTACATAGGACCTTCAAAAGGAATAAGGTACAGTTGTTCAAGAGACTAGGAGGTAACCTTATTATGGGTCAGTTGCCTTTTCCAAAACAAGTTAAAGGAGAGGCCAAACTAGTAGACTCGGTCTTTATTACCCCCACACAGTCATTGATGGTAGTTAGAATAGGTGCAGAATTAGAACCTACTCAAATAAATGACTTGTTGGATGAAAATATTGAACCTGTACACAAATTGTGGGACCTAGACAGTGTAGTAATACACTCTGAGGAACCAACCCCTGAAGATAAAGTAACCTTGGATTTGTATAATCAGTCTGTAGAATTTAAGGATGGACAGTATTGGATAGAATTACCATGGAAACTAAACCATTCGGAGTTACCAACAAATTATCATGCAGCTAAGGCTCAGTTAAATTCTCTTCTAAGGAAGTTGAGAGATAAACCAGAACATATGACCATATACTGTATGATATTATAAAGGGTCAATTGAAGAATAAATTTATAGAAGAGGTGGAATTCCCTGTTAACCACAAAGAAGGACATTATTTACCACATCATGCTGTAAACAAGGATTCAGTAACTACTCCCATAAGGATAGTATTTAATTTTAGTAGTAAAGCGTCCAAGTGATCTGCTAGCTTGAACGATTGCCTATACTCCGGACCTACACTAACAGAAACGCTAGGGAATGTGTTACTAAGATTTAGAGAGAAACCTTATGCTTACACAGCAGTCATTAGTAAGGCTTTTCTTAGAATAGGACTGAGAGAGGAGGATAGGAAATTTACAAAATTCCTCTGGCCTCATGATCCTCAAAATGAGGATAGTCCATTGAAAACTTACTGTTTCCGATCGTTGCACTTTGGCTCTTGTGCTAGTCCTTTCCTACTTTGCAACACTGTAAAGCATCATTTCGAAAATGGCAAATGCCCAGAAGTAGGGCAGGCTTTTTACATGGATAATTTGCAAGGTGTTGTTGATACAGAGTCGGAAGCATTGAAGGCTTATGAAGTAGCCAATTCCGAATGTGGGAAGGCAAATTTGGCGTCACAGAGCTGGAATACAAATTCACCGCTTTTGAGGAATAAAATAAAAGAGGACTATCCAAATTCCGACAGTCCCAAATTTCAAAATGTGTTAGGTCTAAACTGGTATACAACAGCTGTGAAATAAGTTTAAAACCAGTTAAGTTCTCTGATGTTACTCTCACCAAGAGGTCCTTGTTAAGTCAGGTCTCCATGTTATTTGACCCATTAAGAGGTCGACGAATGAAGAAGTGAAGGAACGTTGTGGGGTGGATGTGGATGTGGTTGAGAAGATTAGAAGAAATACACTGAGGTGGTCTGGACATGTGAAGAGAATAGAGAATGAAAGACTTACTAAGAGGGTGTATGTAGGTGAGGTGGAGGGAGGGAGAGGGAAGGGTAGACCAAGGATAAGGTGGAGGGATGGAGTTGAGAGGTATATGAGGGAGGGGGGGGTGAGTTGCGGGGAGGGTAGTCAAATGGTGGGTGACAGAGCGACTTGGGGGCGTTTTGTCTGCGGCCACCTTTTGCGGGATTAGGGCGGCGGGCTATATATAGATAGATGGATAGAAGAGTGATCACTCCTATAGTTATTAGGGACAAATGTTTAGTGCAGGAGGCTTGGCGAGAAAAGTTAGACTGGGACACTGAATTGGATGAGACATATGTGGAACAATGGGAACAGATTAGAAAAGAGTTTGAAACCACATCAAGCATATGTATTCCCAGGGAAATAAACAGTAATGAGAAGTCGCACTTACACATATTTTGTGATACTTCTCAAAGGGCCTATGGAGCAGTAGCTTATTGCGCAACAGCAGAGGATTGTAAGATTATTATGTCCAAAGCCAGAGTTGCGCCAGTTAAAGGAAGAACCCTACCTCAAATAGAATTGGCTTCCATAGAAGTAGGAACTAAATTGGCCAGGTATACAACCACTACTCTTGATACTCAGGTTGAGGATATCTATATATGGACTGACAGTGAGATTTGTCTTTACTGGATAGGAAAGGAAGACAGTAAAATTCCTTTCGTCCGTAACAGTGTGAAGACTATTAAAGAGTTGTCTTCCAAATTTAATTTCATGCATGTATCCTCCAACAAAATCCAGCTGATCTGCTCTCGAGAGGTTGGACCATAAGGAGACTCATCAAAGATAACTTGTGTTTTAAAGGTCCTAAATGGCAGTACATTCTTTCCATAGCACTTACTCCTGACTAGCACCAGATTCTAGTGATAATCTCTATTAACTAAGCATTCAAGGTGGAAATTTTACGCCAGGTTATGTGGTCAGACTATTGTACAGATCAATCAGAGGGCAAGATCACGGGTAGGGGTCAGAGTTTGGGTGCGGCGACCTGTGTTTTCTGGATACCACTACGGATTGGCCTGAGCAGAAACAGTACAGTTTTGGTGAGGTTAGTGTAGTTTACTTGGATCCTGTAGTACCTGAGGCAGAAGTAATTGACATCAGCCGATTCTCATCAATAAGAGAAATTCTAAACACTACCAAATTAGTTGTTGAATATTTGAATAAGAAAGTGGGGTTTCAGAAGTTAGATCCCCTTGAATATTGGCTGAAAAGAATACAAAAGAACTATTCTGGGGAAATATATAACCTTTTACGCCAAGGCACTGGGAACAGGAATAAGCTGATAAAGGATTTAGGCTTGTTCTTAGACGGAAAAGGTCCGATTAGATGTCGGGGCCGATTAGTAAAGGCTGGTTTGCCCCTCCAAACCAAACACCCCAATTTATTACCCAACAGGGGATACTTTGTACAATTAATAATAAAGGAAGCCCATGATTCCACTTTCCATGGAGGTGTGCCGCAGACTTTGGCCCAAATACAGGAAAGGTATTGGATTCCTAAGGGCAGACAGGTCATAAAAAGTACCTCAAAGACTGCCTTATTTGTAGGAGGTATGAAGAACGGCATATGACTATTGTTACGAAACAGAGAAAGATAATGTACACTTTAAGTGAGAATACGAAGAGTCACTACTGTCCCGTAAAGTTCCAGGTTCAAAACAAAAGAGTTAGGTAAAATTACAAGTTAAAGTTTAATGCTTAAATTAACAACAAAACATTCAGAACTCATAAGGATAATGTAATGGCAAATAAACAGGTTAAATATATGGTTGACTGCAATAGCCTCTATTAACACGAAATTAGCAAGAATAAATTTATCTAAGTCAGCCCTGATAAAATGAGATACCAGATAATACTCAGTGAATGCCAGATAAATAATTACAGATACAAACTATTATCAAAAATGACTGACATAAAGAACCCCACACGAATTACAAAAACTTCACTAGGCCTACAAATTAAACTTATGCTATACAGTACAAGAAAAAATACAACAACAGTTATACTCAAATTACACACAGCTGCTAGATGGTTGGAGACTTCTTGAGCACTCACAATAATAATATCTGTACAGGGGAGGACAGAGATGTGAACAAAATGAGGAGCAGATCTAAGTGGCAATGATGCAGAGATTAAGCTCATTATATAGGGGCCAGCAGAGCCTGATACAACTTGTAAGAGGGACGCGCAAATGAAGCCATGGGGACAGAGAGCTGAAAATCCCGCACTGAAACAACAGAAATGACGACTTACTCTACTATAACGGTAGAAGGGGGGGACTGAGGCAGAACACGCTCGTGATCAAACATGCAGCAACTGTGCGTTAAAATTACACAAAGGATGATGAAATCATAGGCTATGTAACACCTCCCCACAAAGAAAAAAGAAATTTACAAAGGAAATTTCTTATTACTCTAAAACAATCTGTATATGGCACTACAGACCATGCAAAAGTCTTTCCTAATAGTACAAAACATGAGATCTCCCTAGCACGCTCAGTCATAGGTACTTGCCAGTATCCCTTTAACAAATCAAACTTACTTATGTACCTAGCCTTTCCGATCTTGTCTATGCAATCTTCCACACGAGGGAGAGGGTAAGTGTCTGTTTTGGTTATCTGATTAACACGTCTGTAGTCGATGCAAAGCCTCTGTGACCCACCTGGCTTAGGGACTAGAGTGACAGGAGAACTCCACTCGCTCTGACAGGGCTCAATCATCTTGTGGTCCAACAGGTAGCCAAGCTCCTTCTGGATGAGAGGAACTTTCACTGGGTTCACACGGTAAGGAGGCAATTTAATTGGCTTTGCGTCTCCAACATCGACATCATGCATCAACACAGTGGTTCTTCCTGGAGTGGCACGGAACACTTGCGGGTACTCCTGCAGTAATGCCGAAAACTCCTGCCTTTCCTTGGGTGGTAGATGAGAAAGCTTAGTCTGGAGATAATTCATGATATCAGGATTCTTCCCCAAACTATCACTCAGGCTCATACTGCATGGGAGAGCTTCACTTGCAGACTCGGGTGGAACAGCTACAGTGCAGACTGGATTATTTTCGTCCCGCCTGTGATATAACTTTAGCATGTTGATGTGACATAGTTGCTTGCTCTTTCTACGATCTGGTGTGGCGATGACATAGTTGACATCACTGAGTTTCTTCTCCACGAAATAAGGGCCACTAAACTTGGCTTGAAGAGTTTGCCCATGAACTGGTAACAGAATCAAAACCTGATCTCCTGGCTGAAAGTGGCGTAACCTGGACTTCTTATCATACCAAGTCTTCATCTTCTCCTGAGCAGCTCCTAAATTCTCTCTCGCCAGCTGTAAAGCAGTGGACAGCCGTTCTTTGAAATTCATCACATACTCCAGCAGGTTGACGTCATCTTCCTCCGACAGCCAGCATTCCTTGAGTAGCTTAAGGGGTCCTCTTACTTCATGGCCAAACAGTAGTTCAAAAGGTGAGAAGCCCAGTGATTCATTTGGAGATTCTCTTGCAGCAAACACAACGAATGGAAGACCTTTATCCCAGTCTTTCTGATGTTCCAAACAGTATTTCTTGAGCATCGATATGAGTGTTTGATGATATCTCTCCAACGCTCCTTGGGTCTGGGGATGGTAAGCTGAAGACGTGATCTGGGAGATGCCCAACTCTTTCAGAGACTGCTTGAAAACATTTGACATGAAATTACTTCCTCGGTCTGACTGTACCTCCTTGGGCAGACCAAACTTTGTGAAGAACCCTAGCATTTCCTTAACCACGTTCTTTGCTGAGATGTTTCTAAGTGGAATGGCTTCAGGATAACGAGTAGCCATATCAATCATGGTCAACACATAAGAAAATCCTGAAGAAGTCTTAGGAAGAGGGCCCACAATATCCACCAACACACGGGTGAAAGGCGCCTCAAAAGGAGGAATGGGAACTAGAGGTGCAACCTTTTCGGTCTGATTACACTTTCCCACAACTTGACAGGTGTGACAAGACTTACAATACCAGGAAACATCCCTGAAGATACCTGGCCAGTAGAAGTGTTTCAAAATGCGTGCCACAGTCTTCCTCACTCCAAGGTGTCCTGCCAAACTGGAATCATGAGCCACTCTAATGATATCCTGCCTACAAACACGAGGGATGACAACTTGATGTACAACCTCCCATTCACAGTCGGCTGTTGCTGTTGGGGGTCTCCACTTCCTCATAAGTACTCCTGACTTTACATAATAACAAGTAGAAGCACCGGCTGACTCTTCTTCACTGTAAGCAGAGTTAGCTAGACCTTTCAACTCAGGGTCAGCAACCTGCAACTCAACCAACTCTTGACGAGACAAATTATCAACACTACGGGGTACTGCCTCATCTGGTGAGTGGTCCAAATTAGCAAGAAAAGTGTCAGCTAGGATAACATCATCATCATCATTATCCTCTAAATCACCAGTAACTTTAGACTTAGCCCTAGTGACAGCACATGCAGGGAACACATCAGGGACATCACAATCCTGGGACGCAGCCACTGGCTCACTAGACAACTGAGGAGCTGGACACACTTGACTTCCACCAATATCATTTCCAAGTAAGAAAGTTACACCTGACATTGGGAGTGTCTCAACCAACCCAACCATAACAGAACCATTAACAAAACCAGACTCTAAATTCACTCTGCACAGAGGAACAGAGAAGTAATTATTCCCTACACCTTGTAAGATTACAGTTTCATCAGAGGAATTAAAATTAGAGCCTAGAACACTGGTCAGCATAAGGGATTGGCAAGCACCTGTATCACGATATATTTTAACTGATTTCCTGTCATTACTGTCCAGAGGACTGACAAAACCTTCAGACAGGAAATTAGCACATGAACTCTTGAGAGTGTCACCCACGTTACTGCTCAAAAGAGGAGCTCCATCATGAGAATTTAAGTTACCCCTCAAAGCAGGTTCAGTTAACTCGGTTAAAGAATTCTGGGAACTCTCAAGAGTGGACACTAGACCAATTGACTGAATATTTAAAGACTCCTTTTTGTTCACATCACGCTGTCTCCTGAAACATCTCTCCGTAGTATGACCAAGCTTACTACAATAAGTACATTTACTTTTCTGAAATCTAGAGGTGAAGCTGGTATTTACTTCCTGAGAAACATCATCCTTATTCTCTTTCCTGTTACCTATACTCTGAGTAGAGGCAACGTACTTACTCTCAGCTTTCCCTTTTTCTCTAGAATATCTCTTGTGAGTGAGAACATACTCATCAGCTAAAACTGCAGCATCAGACAAATTATCTATTCTTTTCTCATCAAGATATAGGCTTACATCTTTACTAATACACCTTTTGAAGTCCTCCAGCAAAATCATCTGCTTAAATTTACCAAAATTAGAATCCACATTCTTAGAATTTAACCACTGCTCCAACAAATCTTTGATTTTTGCATACTCAACATGGGATTGCTTATCTTGCTTGTAAGTTGTCCTAAATTTTACTCTATAGGCTTCAGGAACAAGCTCATAGGCCTTAAGAATCAAGCTCTTAACTACATCATAATTATCAGACTGATCCTGAGGCAAAGATGCATAAGTTACTTGAGCTTTACCGGTGAGAACAGTTTGAAGGAGTACTGGCCAATACTCCTTAGGCCAATTAAAACCTGTAGCTACCCTCTCAAACAACTGAAAATACTTTGTTAAATCAGATTCATTAAAAGGAGGGACAAGTTTAACATTTTTAGCCACATCAAAATCATCAGAGCTAGATGATCCAGTTCCACCTTGTTTCATGCGATACTCATGGTCTGCCTGAATCCTAGCAAGTTCAACTTGTGCCTGTATCTGTGCCTCCTGAATCCGAGCCTGAGATTCCGCCTCCTTAGCATTTGCCTGAAATTCAGCTTCTTTAGCACGAGCCTCCTGCAGAGCTAGCTGTAACTTAGCTAATTCAATCTGCGTTTGCTCATTTGGAGGAGTTACATTAAACAAGCTTTTATTAATCATGCCAACAATTTGATCTTTAGAATGATGAGAGTGAACTGCAATTCCCAATTGTTGAGCAACAAGCTTAAGTTCATTCTTTGTTCTGTTTTCTATATCACACACTGTTTGCACATTTGACAAAAATCTTTGGCTTCATCAAGTGTAGAAATAGTAGCCATCATGGATAAGTAACAGTCACAAAATATCAAGCAATATCCTTATGATAATATCCTGAATATCCTGATATGAGGTCGCCAAATTTATGTTACGAAACAGAGAAAGATAATGTACACTTTAAGTGAGAATACGAAGAGTCACTACTGTCCCGTAAAGTTCCAGGTTCAAAACAAAAGAGTTAGGTAAAATTACAAGTTAAAGTTTAATGCTTAAATTAACAACAAAACATTCAGAACTCATAAGGATAATGTAATGGCAAATAAACAGGTTAAATATATGGTTGACTGCAATAGCCTCTATTAACACGAAATTAGCAAGAATAAATTTATCTAAGTCAGCCCTGATAAAATGAGATACCAGATAATACTCAGTGAATGCCAGATAAATAATTACAGATACAAACTATTATCAAAAATGACTGACATAAAGAACCCCACACGAATTACAAAAACTTCACTAGGCCTACAAATTAAACTTATGCTATACAGTACAAGAAAAAATACAACAACAGTTATACTCAAATTACACACAGCTGCTAGATGGTTGGAGACTTCTTGAGCACTCACAATAATAATATCTGTACAGGGGAGGACAGAGATGTGAACAAAATGAGGAGCAGATCTAAGTGGCAATGATGCAGAGATTAAGCTCATTATATAGGGGCCAGCAGAGCCTGATACAACTTGTAAGAGGGACGCGCAAATGAAGCCATGGGGACAGAGAGCTGAAAATCCCGCACTGAAACAACAGAAATGACGACTTACTCTACTATAACGGTAGAAGGGGGGGACTGAGGCAGAACACGCTCGTGATCAAACATGCAGCAACTGTGCGTTAAAATTACACAAAGGATGATGAAATCATAGGCTATGTAACACTATCCAGGACCACTGGCCCTACCAAGGGACAGAGTAAATGTAAGTCGGCCCTTCCAAGTAACAGGAGTGGACTATACAGGGGCTATAACTGTTACGGGTGAGGGAACTCCCCATAAAGTTTACATTTGTCTATTTATCTATGCCTACACAAGGGCAGTCCATCTAGAAATAGTGGAAGATCTGAGCCCAGAGACATTCCTCAATGTCTTTCGAAGATTTACCGCTAGAAGGTCTTGTCCTGGCAATTTAATAAGAAACAACGGAAGTAATTTCGTTGGAGCAGCACCTTTACTGTTGAACATAATGAATGACCCAAAGGTTAAGTCGGCGCTGGGAATCCGAAATTGTACCTGGCAGTTCACAGCTCCAAGAGCTCCATGGCTAAATGGATTTGCCGAACGAATGATTGGTATTGTCAAGAACTACCTGAGGAAAACATTACACAGAACTAAGATCACGAGAGAAGAATTCAGAACAGTAATAACTGAAATTGAAACCAGGATTTCTCATAGATCCCCAACTTATCTAGATGACACTAGCGTCTCGCTAGAGGCCTTAACACTGCTTCATATGTCACACGGCAGGAAGCTCCATCCGGTGCCTTGTGTGAATATCCAGGAAGAAGTACATGATCCTACCATAGAAAATAATGATTTGGACAACATCTGTGGGAGGGATAACAACGTCTGAAAAGGGTGTTGGATACTTGGAATAGACATTGGAGCGAGGAATATCTTTTGAAGCTACGAGAAAGATTTTATGGGGCTCAGGCTGCCAGCAACAAATCTGTTATAAACATAGGGGATGTGGTCTTGGTGAAAACCTAACAACCAAGATCCCAGTGGCCATTAGCTAAAGTGATCTCCATGCACCCAGATTCAAAAGAGGTGCTGAGACTCGTAAAAATAAAATGAAGGGGACATACCAGTATAAAAACTATTGATAAACTGGTACCCCTTGAGTTAGCGGCTACTCCGGATACAGGGGATGATGAAAATCAAATGGGTCAGGATGCGCGACCTAGAAGGGCCGCAGCACAGGTTTCTCGAGATCTATGGAGAGAACTCCTGGCTAAGGGTCACGTTACACAATACAGCGTATCATTTTCCGTCCGGCCCCAAAACTGTGGGAAATATTTTCCCCCAGAGCAGTTGCGCTCTCTACTTTTTATAATAGTCGTCCCTGGTTAGAAGCAGAGGAAAACTTGAGAGCGTTGTCACTTGTTCAAGCAGTTTTTATAACCCAGAAATTACGTTCTCATTAATAATTCTTATTATTTATAACTGAAATGCTACTGCGTCTAACGCTCATGGACTACTATATTCTAAATAGTGTACATGTAATTATATAGAAAGTACCATGGTCCTAAACTGCGTCTGCACGTTAGATGACGTGGCGAGGATGAAAAGGTCCTCATGTAATGCAGATGTGGATTTAATATATTCACATAGTTAAAGGGAATATTTGGTTTAACTTCAGTTTAATTGAAACTAAAGATTAATTTGTTAGATTTGCCCTGTATATATCATGATGTAATCTAACTGAATTTAGTGCTGTAATTTATTGATAGTTGGCACCTCTACAATTCTATGAGGAACTAGGGCCTGCCATTTTCTTCACTCTGCTCCTAGACAAGGTTCAAGCAGCACGTTGTACATAAGCACCTTATGGACACTTGATTGCTCAAGCAACTACACAAAAGCAGCTTCATCGTCATCAGTTGTCTGACACTCCTTCTTCACTAGCTAAGTAACCTTTACAATTAGCCAATTCAAGGGGGGATTAGCTAGGAGATAGAAGAGCAATAGTTAGGTGATATATATATATATATATATATATATATATATATATATATATATATATATATATATATATATATATATATATATATTTATATATAAGTATATATATATATATATATATATATATATATATATATATATATATATATATATATATATATATATATATATATCATCATCTGGACCTCCTTTCCCACCCCAAGGCAAGGTGAGGAGTAGCAATGTCAAGAGAGCCCAAATTATCCCAGTCCAATGATCCACGTTTCCATTCACTCATCAGTCATGCCCCCGGAGTCCTGGCTTCATCGGATATGCCAATAACATTCACCACGTTTTGTAACTTCACATAAACGTATCCGATAGAGTCAATCCGGATGCTGCCACGTTAAAAATGGGTGCCAAATCCCTGATCATGCACTTCTTCCCACAACATTCATCCAGCCAGCTCGATCTCTTGTCATTACCCTAGCCTGACCGACTTCCAAACCTCTCTTCCTTACACACTCATCCACCATATCTCTCAACCTTCTCCCTGGCCTACCTTGCCTCTTCCCTTCTTGAGATTCGCTCAGATAAACCTTTTTCACCACTCTATTGTCCTCCATTCTCTTCAAATGACCATACCCTCTCAGCACACTCTCTTCGATTCAGGTGTCCACCGACTTCCTCACTCCACATCTTTCACGAATCACATTATTTTGTATCCTATCCACCCTCTGTACTCCACATACATTCCTCAGCAGTCCTATCTCCACTGCTCTTACTCTCAACTTTCATTTTCATGCCACACCATAGTCTCATATCCATACGTTAAAGTTGGCACTAATGCTTCTTCATGTAAGCCTCTTGAAGCTACAACACTCAAGCCTCTATTTCTCATCAAGGCCTTAATATATATATATATATATATATATATATATATATATATATATATATATATATATATATATATATATATATATATATATATATAAAATGTTTTGTTACAATTATATATCTACAGTTTTGTTACAATTCTGTGTTACTAGAATTATGTTACTTCTACAATATTGTGTATTTCACTTAATTAGTTGACAAGTTAATTGTAATATGAAGATAAGAGGCATTTATCTGTTATGACACATTATATACTGTCAAAGGTATGCCAGCTTTCGTGACCAAGCGATAAGTAGGCATAATTATGTTATGACAGTATGTAATAATTATAGACTATTAATATTATAGATATTAATATGAGTACCACTTACACATTGTCATGTCCGATGTACAAGGAAAGCCGAACACATATTCTCGTTCAGGAATATTGGACCTCCCCAATGTATCACAAACACTTACGATATCTCTCTTCATATAAGCAACCCCCTGGCTACCTTTAACAGCACACATGCTACATTTACAGATACGGGGGTGTAATATTTTTCCCAAGACCTCCTCCGATACCCAAAGGCACGGTTGTTGAAGGAATTGAGATCTTCTGGTGCGGTGGCTGTTGAGCGTTTGCAGAAGAAAATTGATGGTGTCCTGACCCCAGTTCCGACCTTGTTACTGACTTTTGACAGATTAACCTTACCTACTTCTGGACTGGCTGTCACTTCCTGTGCAGCCATGCATGCCCACCCCAAAGCAGTGTTTTCACTGTCAAGGATATGGACATGTCAGCCGATCTTGTCGCCGTGCACAGGCAGGCGTTCCTGATGTCCGTGTCTCCCGTGGTGGACCATGTCATACCAGTGATTGTCCAGGAACCTTAAATGCTATCACAGTGGAGGCTCTCATGCTTCAAATTGTAGAAACTGCCATTGCTACTGCTTGGAAAAGGAGATTTTGTCCATTCGGACACATGAGAAGGTTTCATTCCCTGAGGCTAAGAAGACAGCCAGACTCGTTTTTTCCATCGTGTGGTTACTTATGTTGCTATCCTTACCGGAATGCCAGTGCACAGCCCTGTGTCTCAGAGGCTGTCTCCATCCACTCCCGTGTCCACTCCTTCACCTAGTGATTTGCACCATGGTTTTTCAGAGTCCTCTGGCTCAGAGGACTCTGAAAAACCATGATGGTGTTTGCTGGGTACAGATGGGGCCTCGGGCATACTGAAAAAGGCAGGAGAAGGAGTCACGTTAACATGGACATCCGTCACCACCAAGGAAGTGACCAAACTGTCAGCCACCAAAGTGGGGGCAGAAACAGTTGGAGGAGAGGGTGGGCGAACATCAGTCTCACAAACAGAACTAAACTTGGGGACAGCGTTCTGCAAATCACTCAGTGAAGGAGTGGACACTGGAATGGGTCGAGGTAGCCTCTGAGACACAGGGCTGTGCACAGGCATTCCAGTAAGGACAGCAGCATAAGTATCCCCATGATGGAAAAAGCGAGTCTGGCTCTCTTCTTAGCCTCAGGGAACGAAACCTTCTCATGTGCCCGAATGGACAAATTCTCCTTTTTCAAGCAGTAGCGATGGCAGTTTCTACAATTTGAAGCATGAGAGCCTCCACTGTGATAACATTTAAGGTTCCTGGACAATCACTGGTATGACATGGTCCACCACGGGAGACACAGACATCAGGAAGACCTGCCTGTGTGCGGCGACAAAATCGGCTGACATGTCCATATCCTTGACAGTGAAAACACTGCTTTGGGGTGGGCATGCATGGCTGCACAGGAAGTGACAGCCATTCCAGTTTCTCAGAAGTAGGTAAGGTTAATCTGTCAAAAGTCAGTAACAAGGTCGGAACTGGGGTCAGGACACCATCAATTTTCTTCTGCAGACGCTCAACGGCCACCGCACCAGAAGATCTCAGTTCCTTCAACAACGGTGCCTTTGGGTATCGGAGGAGGTCTCGGGAAAAAATTACACCCCTTTATCTGTTAAAAGTAGCATGTGTGCTGATAAAGGTAGCCAGGGAGTTGCTTAGATGGAGAGAGATATCGTAAGTGTATCGTAGATTAATGGCTGCCCCCTCTACCATCAGTGGAGTGTGTGGGCTGCTGCTAGAAAATGGTGCATCGTCGAGTAGAGTGAATCTCTCTCTCTCTCTCTCTCTCTCTCTCTCTCTCTCTTAAAAGCTTCTGTGCACAGGCGGTCCGATGCCCACCGAAAACATTCTATCAGCATCTGATGTTCACTAACATTTCATTGTCTTTGAACAATGTCTACTTATATAAACATAACATTTGCTATATGTTTGCAA
>NC_137032.1:10075672-10133172 GCF_032717465.1 Coenobita brevimanus
GAGCGTCCCTGGAGGAACCCATACAGACTGTTAAAGAGAAGGTTGTGCTAGGAAAGATGCCTTAAAACTTTTTTTGTTAAGAAATGACTCGAAAACTTTTCAAACAGAGGATGTTAAAGCAATTGGGCGATAGTTAGATGCCTGGCTATGGTCACCCTTCTTTGGGACAGGCTGAATGAGACCTAACTTACAGCAAGAAGGAATGGTGCAAGTTGGTAGACGAAGTGGAAAGAGTTTACCCAGGCAGGGTGTAAGCACAGAAGCACAGTTTTTGAGGACAACAGGAGGGACCCCATCAGGCCCATACGCCTTATTAACCCGCCGCGTGCCAGTACCGTTTTAAAACGGTCTGACATAATTCCGCTGCCAGTGGCAGTGCATTTTTAAAACGGTTTAAAATAAAAAACTTCACTGTGACCGCATTTTTCAAGATTCGAGGGTAAAAATTGGCAGGCATGTAAGGTACCTGTTCCTCTACCATCCCTCAAGCTGTCAAGGCCATACACCAACTTGCTCCCCCCCTCACGCTCTCTCTGCCTCACTCTGCCTGTGTGCCTCACCCAGTGCTGTACATAGTGAAGGCATTTTGTAAATATTTTCTTGTAAGTGTAAGTTGTAAATGTTTTCTTGTAAGTGTAAGGACTATACAGTATAGTGAAGTCAAGTTGTAAATACCTTCTTGTAAGTGCCAGGACTGTATGTAATGAAGTCAGGTTGTACCTATCTTCAAGTAAGTGTAAGATAATGCATTCACAGTGAGAAAGACATGCAAATTGTGATAGATCCTGATCTACCAGATGACCCGCCGACATGTCGTAAACATACCCCCGCTGATACCAATACACCAGTCCTGTATGAGACAGCCCTTGCATGTATTCAATATGGACGGTGGGTGTTAGCGCCGAAGTGGTGACATGTGGATGTGTAGGAGGACTACTGGGCCTTGGGATGAGTCACCGACCCCAAGAAATAGGCCCTGAAGCCTTTCCCCAGAGTCGGACACGTAAAAAAAAAAAAAAAAAAAAAAAAGATGCCGAAGTAATAAATAATAAGAAAAAGTGTACTGAACATTGCTATACCTTCCCAGCATAAATGCCTGAGTATACCTTACATAGAAAACGGTTTTCTCTCACGTACGTGGTAAGCGTGAGAGAGCGGCTATACCTGTACACGAGTATGCAGGACTAAATAAAACTGATTTCCGAGCCTCGTTGAGCATTTTAGTGGCGAAAATCGTTGTTTCCACATCAAAATCTATCATTTCAGCCCAAAAAAAATAAAGGTCGAAAAATGGCCGGCACTGGGGTGACCCATAGGGCTAAAAATAGCCGGCACGCGGTGGGTTAACCCGCCCCGTCCCGGAGACGTGAATTCACATCCTCACATGATGTACACTCATATCCTGGAGACGTAAATTAATGCGGCAACATTGCAAGGTCCCTAATTTGCACAATTTTCAATTTTCACGAGTGATTTCGCGAGTGATTTTTGGCACGTATACATGGAACACCTTCCTCTATTCCTCTACAAGATGCCAAGCAGGGAAAATGCCTTACACCGCATAATCTCTCCCCCTCCCCCATGCACGCCATTGTCTCGGCAATTCACCTGTTACCAGTGCCCTGGCCAATAAAGACATTCAGGGCCAGAGTGATTCCCCAATCGATGACAATGTGGAGGACAAAGTTTACATAGCATTAGAGGAAGAAACAGTCAGAAATGATGATCAGGTAATGTGGGAAAAAAAGGTCATGGATGGTGATGAGTTAGTGAGTGAAACAATGCCTATAATGCCTATATTACTGTTTGAAAACCAATATACTCTTGTACTACATATAAATTCGTACCAAGTAAATAAATAAATACTGTTTATGAGTGGATAAAATAGTTACCCTCCCATAGAACTCGTTTTCTTTGGTGCCAGCCTGTTAGAAAACCCAGTCAGATAAGGAGGTACTCGTACCTGAATCGAGTATTTTAAACCTCAGGTGAGCGATTTCTCTATGAATTTTCGATGCTTCTCACCAAAAGCAAATGTTTGAGCCTAAAAAAAAAAAAGGTCCAAAAATGTCGGGACTGGGGCGTACCACTGCCCAGAAAACGTCGGGATGGGGTGGGTTAATATTGAGGCTAGTGATGGCAGAAAATACGCCAACTAAAGAAATTTTAATGTCAGCCATGGGGAAGTCAGAGGGGGAAAGAAATGGAGGGACAGCACCAAAATCGTCTAAGGTGGAATTGGAGGAGAAGCTCTGATCGATGAGTTCTGCTTTATCAGTAGAAGAAATAGCTACAGACCATCACAGTGGAAAAGAGGAGAGAAGGATGATGAGGTAATGTTATTGGAAAGTTTTTTGACAAGGTGCCAGAAGGAGCGGGAAGAATTCGAGTTGGATAGTTCAGAGCATTTAGTAAGGATGAAATTACTTTTACTGAAGAACAGACTTAGCAAAATTCCTGGCAGAAACATAAAAAAGATGAGATTCAGGGATGGGTTGGCTCCTTTACCTTTTGTAGGCTTTCTCCTTGTTGTGGAGAGCATTAGAATAAACATGATTAAACCAAGTTTTTTTATTTTTTTGCATTAATCGAAGGACATGAGAATGGAATGTTTGCTGTAGTAGGCTGCCTTCACTCGAGATAATTTTCATCTCCACTGGCTGGTTGAATTAGGTGGTGTGAGGGAGGTAGGAATTCCACCCGTACAATGTGATGCACTGATCGTAAAAGGGGAGAATAGGTTTATTGTCAAGCAGTAACAGATGGTTGAATCTTATGTTATACGGTTCACAAAAAGCTTCTGCATCGAGGATGAAAAAGTTGTTGAACCAGCCTAGTGACAGCTTCCCAGACATCCAGTTTTCTTAAAAGTTAACTAGTGAACATTCAGTTTTGTCAAAATATTGTGTCTGTATGGTCTGGTGAGATTTGCACGATGGATAAACTTTGGCTTCATTCTGCGTGATCCCATGCCGTTGATGGTAAAGAGGACGGTAAACGGTCCATGATGTTGTTTTCGGCCTCTTGTTTGCTCTCTCAGTAATGAATATCCTCTTGGGCATATTACAACACATATTTGTCGAAGATGATAATGATGTTCATAAACTACAGTACCTCCTGCTTCGTTGTCTAGTTAAAGGCATGACAAACTTGGAATAAACTTACGTACTATAAATCATCCAGCTGCTAAGTCCCATTGATGGACCATATATTTGCAGACAATGGTGATGGGAGTGGTGGTGGTAGGCGCAGTGGTATTGACAGCGCTGTGGCAGGGAGAATATCGTCTCCTCTGTAACACACCGGACTGACGTATCTCTACCCGCCGATCAGCATGACATTGATCCAGTCTGGGAGTCGATGGTGTGTACTTTTATGTTTGGGGTGACTAATTAGTATGGTAGGGATGACAGCAGACAGGGAGAACAATGGTGATCATACAGAAGAAAAGATATAGTATTATGTATCTGTATTTTGAAGACACGAGAATGATCTAAGATCAGTGAATGGGGACAAAACAATTACCTTGTCTCATTTTAATGGTAGTAAAACCAAACACATACAGTTTAATAATAGACAGATATTGCCAGATTCGTATATTACCTTCAATAATACTAATATTCCCTCTCCAAAATTACTGATATTGTTGGTGTCTCACTTAACAGTGCCCTCAGCTGGACCTCTCATGTCAGATCACTTGCTAAAACCGCCTCAAGGAAACTTGGATCATTGTACAGAGTCCGTAACTTTTTCACTGACGAGCAGTTAGCTATAGATTATAAAAGTCATGTGTGCTCTCAGCTTGAACATTGCTCACCCTTGTGGAAAGGATGTGGAGAGGTTGCACTAAAACAACTAGACAAAATTCAGAACAAAGCTGTTGGACTTATATATAACCTGATATTATAAATAAACTACCTCCCCTACGAGTAAGAAGGAATGCTGCCTCCCTTCCATTATTTTACAGATATTTTTATGCCAAATGCTCAGACGAAGTTGCGTCCATTGTGCCACTTCTCCATGCCTTCCCTCGTGCTACACGTTCATCTAGCAGCGCTCATGACTGTAATGTCACACAGCCATTTTGCAGGACTTCTGCCTTTCAGAATTCTTTTATTTCCCGAACTGCATCTCTCTGGAACTCGCTTCCCCGGAATTGTTTCCCCCCAAACTGCAACCTAGAGCTGTTCAAATCCAACTGTTACAGATATTTGATGAATGGAGGACGCCAGTAAATTGGTGTGTGGATTATTTTTTTTTTCCTTTGTTTCTCTTCCTTCGCTCTGTTATTTAAAAAAAAAAAAAAGGCGAAGACAATATGGCTTTCTAAGTCGACTAGAAATGTCTATATTAATACTCGGATGGCCTCGTAATTATTTTGCGCCGTCGCTCGCACAGTCTGGAGTGAGCATATCACACACTGTACCTCAGGACACCACTCATCGTGCTGCGCCTAAATGACTTACGTTCAATCGGAAGCAAGGTCAGACAAAGGTGGCGTAAAATTCTGAAGTAAATTTTTCAAGAAAAAAAGGACGCCATTCTGGCTTTATGCAAACGTAAGACAGGTTTGATTTAAAAAAAAAATGAAACGCCACCTTTTCGTGTCTAATACAGAGGCTGCTGCTAATTATGACGATTATTATTAAAAGCGAATTATTAAGCAAAGCCAGGGTGTTTTAGGTAGAGCTACATTGATAATCCAGAAGTGATTTTCCCAGGGCTTTCAAACACTAAGCTTCACCTCTTCCCAATTTCTGTATTTCAGCTGGTGAACCGGTGATTCCCACCATAATTTTTTTTTTTTTTTTTTTTTTTTTGGCTTATGGAACAGTACTAAGCTATACACTAAATTCTGCAAAGTAAGGTTGTGTAAAGGCTACATGAAGTTAAATGAGGGGAGTTTTTCAAAAGGATGAAGTTTTACGTGAAGGTGATTTTTCGACTGGATAAATTTTGGGTAGTTACCGTAGTAGATTTAATTGCGTAAACTTATTTTTGCATATAATACTAATATAATCTGAGAAAAGCGAAGCAATACGTGAAAGCCACATGCTTCGGACCCAGACCTTGGCATCCTTCTGCCTTAACCTTAGAAAAAAAAAAAAAAAAAAAAAAGTGATTATCACGGTTAAATTAGGTTTTGTCGCGTTTGGTTTTTATAATATCCACAGAGAAGATAGAGCACTGATGGAGTATGTGGTTGTGTCTAGGAATGTAATAAGGAGATTGTTGGATGTGAGAGTCCTGAGAGGGGAGGGTGGAGGTATATCTGACCACTACCTGGTGGAGGGAACGTTAAGAGTAGGTAAGAGATGGATGAGAGCTAGGTGAGTTAGGTGTGGCAGGGAGGTTTTGAAAGTGAGTGAGTTGGATAAAAGAGAGAAAATGATAAAGTATCAGGAGAAATTGAAAGATGAGTGGAACGCAGTGAAAGATCAGGAAAATGGCAGTGTGGAGGAGGAATGGCAGTTGCTTAAGAGTGCTGTGGTGGGGCATGCGGAAGAGGTGTGTGGTGTGAGACGAATGGGTGGTGGTGTAAGAAAAGGAAGCGAATGGTGGTGTGAGGAAGTAAGTATGACTGTGGCTGAGAAGAGACGTGCATATGAAGTGTGGCTGCAGAGGAAGGATGAGGTGTCATATGAGAGGTATAAGCAAAAGAGGAATATTGCGAGAAGGGCTGTGTGTGATGCTAAAGTGGCAGCAGATGAGAGGTGGGGTAGGCGGTTGACTGAGAAATTTCAACAGAATAAGAAGGAAGGAGATGAAAAGGATACGAAAGGGAGAGTCTGGGAAGGAAGAAGGAGTAAAAGCAGAGGATGGAAGGATGTTCCTTGAGATAGATGCAGTAAGGAAGAGATGGGCAGAGTATTTTGAAAGACTGTTAAACGTAGAGGAGGAAAGGGAGGCTGAGATTGTGGCGGATGGAAGGGTGCAAGGAATAAATGTGTTGGGAGAGTTGAATGATTCTTTGATCACGAAGGAGGAAGTGCAGGAGGCAGAAAAGGAGATGAAAAATGGGAAAGCTGCCTGAAGGGTGATGGAGCGACTATTGTTGACTGGTTAGTAAGATTGTTGAATGTGTGCTTTGTGAAAGGTATGGTGCCAATTGACTGGGCAAGTGCTTGTGTGGTCCCGTTGTATTAAGGGAAGGGTGATAAGTATGAATGTACTAGCTTTAGGGGTATAAGTCTGTTGAGTGTTGTAGGTAAGGTGTATGGTAGAGTGTTAATTAAGAGATTTAGAGAGGGTACAGAGGGAGTGATTGGTGATGAGCAGTGTGGCTTTAGGAGAGGGAGGGGATGTGTGGACCAGGTGTTTGCTGTGAGACAAGTGTGTGAAAAGTATTTAGCGAAAGGCAAGGATGTGTTTTGGGCATTCATGGATTTAGAGAAAGCGTATAATAGAATTGATAGGGAGGCTTTGTGGACTGTTTAAAGATTGTATGGACTTGATGGTAGGTTACTAAAAGAGGTGAAAAGTTTTAATGTAAATAGTAGAACATGTGTAAGAGTGGAAAATACTGTGAGTGATTGGTTTCCTGTGAGAGTGGGGCTGTGGCAGGGATGTGTGATGTCGCCTTGATTGTTTATTATTTATATGGATGGTTTTGTAAGGGAGGTGAATGCAAGAGTTTTAGGTGGAGGTCTGAGTCGGGTAAATGTTGATGGTAGAGAGTGGAATCTGAAGCATCTGCTGTTTGCAGATGATACTGCATTGGTGGCAGATTCAGAGGAGAGATTGAGGCAGTTGGTAGAGGAGTTTGGAAGGGTGAGTGAAAGGAGGAAATTGAAAGTAAATGAGAATAAGAGTAAAGTGATGAAGTGTACAAGGTCGGAAGATAGCACGAGGATGAATATAGTTTTGAATGGTGAGTTACTTGGGGAGGTAGAGTGTTTTAAATATTTAGGGTCACATGCAGAAGTGAAGTTTAGAATGAATGAATGAAGTAGGAAAGGTGCTGGGAGGAATGAAAAATGTGTTTAGATGTAGTTCGCTTAGAGTGGATGTAAAGAGAAGGCTGTATGAGGGTGTTGTGGTACCGACTGCATTATATGGGGCTGAAACATGGAATATGAGCGTGGCAGAGAGGAAAAGTTTGAATGTAATGGAGATGAGGTGTCTGAGGAGTATGTGTGCAGTCACGCGTATGGATTGAGTGAGAAATGTTGAAGTGCGAAGGAGAACTGGAGTTGTTCGGGAGATGGCTGATCAAGTTGAGCAGAGGGTGTTGCGATGGTTTGTGCATATGGAGAGAATGGATAATAAGCGATTGGTGAAAAAGATAACTATATCTGATGTGAGAGGTGTAAGGCTGAGAGGAAGACCAAGAATAGGATGGATGGACAGCGTGAAGAGACCGCTGGATGCAAGAGGGATGTCTGTTGAGCAAGGAAGCGTGGCTGTGCGTGACAGAAATAAATGGAGAGAAATTGTGAATGAGTAAATGATGACACAGCCCTGAGGGGATACTCTCCCGCACTTGGTCTGATCAGCTGATCAGGTCAAGTGCGGGTAAAGGGATGGGTCTATTATGATGTGGCAGGGGTAAACCAGCTCTGCTGTTGGGCCCTGCTGCGGATGTCACTGATTGCACTGCGTAGTTGACCCTCGAGCGGTGTGGTGCGGTGAGGATCTGTTCTTTCTCCCTTTGGGGCTAAGATGCGAATGAATGTGTTTGAGTGGATGAGTAAATTGAGAGTGTTTCGTCCTGTCTCGGCTACCTCCCTTTCCTTGGGGGGAGCAACCTAGGTATATAGATAGATAGATAGACCCAGAAGGTTGTGGAAGTGACCCTTATAATTACCAAAGTTAAGTACAGGGAATTTCTGTGCAACAGGCACTGGGCGGTCAGCGTGGCAACGTTTCCAATCCCATGCAGCCGTCTCCCCCATCACTCATTCCATCAACCCCACAGAAAGATGTGGACAAGGTGAAGTAAGTTTACAGTCAGTATCGTTTTCTTCCATCATCTTTCTGTCATTTAGTCCTTTATTTCCACATCAGGAGCATAGGGGCCCGGAACTAAGGAACTTAACTTCGATTTTTTTTTAACGAGGGAAACCAGTCACCAATCCCTGAGTAGCATCATGTGAACATTAAACCTTAACCCTCTTCAGATCTGGTTGTAATGCCTTAACCCACTAAACTGCCAGGCGACCATCTGGTTATTATGGTTATCTCCGAACACAGTACCGATTTCCAGGGTTATATATAGGAAATAGTTTGGTTTGTCACCGAGTGTAGAGTGTCGAGTCACATGAAAGCAGCCCTCTGTCAGATGAACAGATGGTGGGATGCATGCTTAATTTTCTTCTTGCTCTAGGAGAAAGCTATGAATTCAAACATCGTGACGCCCATTCCGACCAATGAACTGCTCCTGTCATAAGTATATCTCCCCTGCCCTGTCTCACCAGCCACCACAGTTCCAATCTTTCTCACCCGCTCATTTCTTCTCATCACGCTTTTTTTTTTTTTTTCCCGCTCTCTCACCTTTGACACATCTAACCCACCTGCCTGTAACTCCACTCTTCAAAGAGTATACTTTCCCCATCACCCACATCCATCCCAGCTCATACAGTTCATTCCTTTTTATCAACCTCGCCCAGTTCTGTTCCAGTGCAGTATAAAAAAATACTACCACAATTACCAACCAACCTACTGTTCAGCGTCCATGTTGGCAGGCTGTACTCTCTTAGTTGTACGTCACTGCTCACGATCAACACATACCTTGTACTAATGTCCGTCTGCCCTAGTTTGGTGGCGATTTTGGTAAACGTTCTTCAGTGATAGAATAAGACAATGCCACGGCTCTACATTTTCCGTAGCTCTCTTCGTGACTAGTACTGTATCATTATCTAATTTTGACACCTGATATAAAAAAAAGCAGTTGTATTAAAAAGAATCATAATTTATTCTTACGATAAATAATGCTCCTCACCAGTCAATATTATTGTTTATTATTGGCTTGTATAATTATAATTATTTTGCTTCTACAAGGTGGTCTAATGCTCCTCTTCCACTCCGCTGGGCGATTTCTCCTGTGTTGCGGGACGGCTCAGTCAACGCTAACTGATGGATAACCCACACTCATTGCCACACCCACATACTGTACATACCAGCCAACTAAGCCAGCCTCGCAACGTAGAAGATACAGTTAAATGAGTTATTAGTGGAATGTTATTTATGGACCACCTTTTAATTATTTCTTTATTTACTTATCTGTAAATGTGTGACAGCTGTACTGGTGAAGATATAACACAATTTAAGCTCAGGAAGGTTTATAAACAGGCGATGGCGAATGCAGTGAGAGCAGCCGTACAGATCTGAGAGTCGACCACCTGTCCTCCTGTCACCTCTCCATCTTCCGAGCGTCATCCAGTCGCCTCCGCGGCCAATGCCTTTCTCCTTCATCACCTTCCTCAGCATGACACAGAGGTGTGGTGCCAGGGGTTTTTCATTTTTATTTATTTATTTACTCCATTTTTTTATTTATTTAGTCATTTTTTTATTTATTTAGTCATTTTTTTATTTATTTAGTCATTTATTTTTTCATTAACTCTTTGTATTTATTTAGTCATTTATTTATCTTTTCATTATTTATTTATTTTAATTATTTTTGCCTGGGAATCCTCCTTCCCTCCTTGTATATGTGCTTGATACCCAACGAGTACATAATTATACTTTTTGACATAACACTCCAGTTCTTAACCATATATCTGATGGAGCTCCTCCAGAATTACTATAGTCAATCTTCTCTTCCTTCCCTTTCAACATGATGGGCCTAGTGGAACCTCCCCACCCCTCCTTTAATTCCGGCTGCCCCCATGAATGACAGTCCAGAAGAAGAGGGAGGGGGGGAACTCAGAAGTTTTTTTTTTTTTTTTTTACCCCGCCTTGACTATATCAGTGAGAAATATGTACTGTATAGTAATGATGGTATTGATGATGATGATTATGATGATGGTATTATTATTATTATTATTATTATTATTATTATTGTTGTTATCATTATTATTATTATTAATATTATTATTATTATTATTATTATTACTAAAATGATGATTATGATATTGATGCTGATGAAGCTAGGTCAGATTTTGTTACATTGCACGAAGTTAGACCTCTTATGGACTAAACTGGGTCTGTTTTTACTGGCTAATGCAGTAATAGAAGGAAATATTGGGCCGTGACATTTATCGGGATTTTACGGTGTTGTTGTGACGTACTTACTGAGGTTCTGAGAGTAGTGCAGTGTGTAACAAGCAAGGAAAACATCCGACATGCATTTACCCTCACCACTAAACGCAAAAGTGGATTTATATTCCAAGATCCTTATTTCAGTTTTTAGTGTTGTTTATATAAGTGTTTCTGGAGCATTTTATTGATAATAACCACTGTTGCGATATGGATGGCAACTGATGTTTCTGATGTGTTATAAGTGTGTTATTATGAGTTATACAATGTCCTCGGTGTGCTGCAGATGTTTGGTCTGGATAAAGTGGTGCTGGGGTGGGAGTCAACATGGCAGGTGTCTGCGTGTGACGTGTACTCGTATGTGGTGGCGTGGGAACCTGACACGCCACTCCACGACACCCACGCCCACCACACACCTTCCCTCTGGAACTATCATGCAAACTACATGGTGCTCCTTCTAGGGACGGAACTGGGACCCAAGAAAGTGGAGAGATTCACAATTTTGCCAAGACAAATAAAGTGTTGATCCTGTATTCTTCAGGGGAGAGGGTACAGTTGTGGACTCATCGACTTCATTACCCAGGCGCACCCACCAAACTACAACACTCCTTGTGTGGGGATGGCTTCCATCATGGCCATATCTTCTGCAAAGTGGGGGATTTACGAGGTGCCATCTTGCGGGTTGCTATTTTTTTATGCAAGGAAGAAGAAACCAAAGGCGAGGAGTCCGCAAAGTGTTCCCTCTAGGAAGAAAAACAAAAACAAGATAGCAGAGAGCCAACCTCAAGACTCGTACATTTCGAAATGCCTGGGCACACTGCTTTTGAAAGATTTGAGATCATAGGTAGTAGGAAACATAGCCAGCGGAAGACAGTTCCAGAGTTGACCTGTTGTGTACATGAAGGACAGGAAGTAAAAGTTAACTCTTGCATTAGAGAGTTGGACAGAGAAAGGATGAGAATATTATGCTAGACGGGTGTTACACTCCCACCATAGTGGTGGGGGAATGCAAGCACATAGTTCAGAGGAGCGGTGACTTTTGAAGTGGTGATAGAAATGAGGTAAAGATACAACAAGGCGGCAAAGAGACAGAGTTGAAGGAAGCCAGCAAGAGGAGGAGTTAATGAGAGAAAAGCCTTTGACTCCAACTTGTTGAGAAGAGCTGTATGAGGAGGGCCTCCCCACACATATGAGTTGTACTCTACACAGGGGCGAATAAAACCCGTGTATAAAGCCAGCAACCGTGTAGGGATAAAGAAGGCATGGAGTTCCCTTAACACACCTTATCTCTAGGAAGAAGATTTTACAAGAGAGGTAATATGTTCTTTTCAAGACAAATTCCGAGAGAATGAAGCCTCAAGTATACTTAAAGATGATGCAGGATTAAGCTGAATATTATTAAAAATTAAAGGGTACTCCTGTGAAAGATGATGTCTGGTTGACAGATGTAAAAGCTCATGTTTTTGATACACTGAAAACAACAAGATTATTTTTCCCCCCAATCAGAGATATGAGCCAAGTCAGATGTTAGGTGTGCCATAGCCTCATCCCTTGTTTGTTGAAGTGACTGGTGAGATGGACGCTGTGGGAAACAAATGGAATGGTGAAGAGTGGTCATCAGCATATGAGTGGATAAGGTTAGATGTACATCTTAGAAGGTCATTGATAAATAAAAGGAAGAGAGAGTTGGTGATAGGACAGAGCCCTGAGGATGGATAGCTCAAGGAGAAGAACAATGGCCGCCTACAAAAACAGCTATAAAACGACCAGAAAGGAAGCTATAGATGAAGGCACAGATAGAAGGATAGAAGCCACAAGAGGTCGGTTTGGAAACAAAGATTTATGCCAGATTCGATCGAAAGCCTTTGACATGTCAAGTGCAATGGCAAAGCTTTCGCCAAATTCCCGAAAGGAGGATGACCAGGAGCCTGAAAGGTAGGTGAATAGATCGCCAGTGGAGTGTCCTGCCGGAACCCATACTATCAGAAAGAAGGTTGTGATAGGAAATATGTTTTAAAATTTTTCTATTAAGAATAGGCTCGAATACTTTTGAAATACAGGGTGTTAAATCAATTGGGCGATAGTTAAAGGGTTGGGAATGGCCGCCCTTCGTTGGGACAGGCTGAATGAGAGCAAACTTCCAGCAAGAAGGAAAGGTATATATTGATAGATAAAGGCGAAAGAGCTTACCTAGGCAGGATGTAAGCACAAAGGCACAGTTTTTGAGGACAATGGGAGGGACCCCATCAGGCCCATATGCCTTGTTCGTACTTATGCCAATGATGGCATAAATTACATCAACTGAAGAAATCTTAATGTCAGCCATGAGGAAGTCAGACGAGGGAAGTCATGGAGGAACTGCCTCGGAATCGTCTAAGATGGAATTGGAGGAGAAAAATCTAAGCAAAGAGTTCTGCCCTATCAGTAGAAGAAATAGCTATAGAACCATTGGAGTGGAAAAGAGGAGGGAACGATGATGAGGTAAAGTTGTTAGAAAGATTTCTGGCAAGGTGCCACAAAGAGCAGGAACAATTCTAGTTGGAGAGTTGAGATCATTTAGTACAAATGAAATTATTTTTAGCAGAGCAAAGAACAGACTTAGCATGATTCTTGGCAGAAACATAAGAGATGAGATTCACGATTGCGTTGGCTCCGGTACCTTTAACCATCCTCCCAGCATGGTCAACATCCAAGATGATAACCATAAAGTGACGACCCTGTGATGGGTAGACATGCAGATTGTGAACACTCTTGCAGAAGCAATAGATTTTAAGACATAATTGACTGAGGTCCGTCATGATGAGTTGTGGGGCTATGAGTTGCCCATTGGAACTTGAGTGGGTCTGGCAGACAAGGTGATCAGTGAGGTGGTTGACACTGGTGCCTGTCATGTATTCCTTGAGATCCATCACTAGCAGCTGGTGGACTCTTCTGTCCCTTATAACTTTGAACATGGCTGTTTCGTGGCATCCTCATCCAAGCCGCTCATGATATGGAGATCCCTAGCACTTCCCTTTACCTGGGATACATGGACCACCATCAGAGTGTTGCTGGCTGTGGGAGGCATCCTGCTGAGGGTGGTGGAGTTTCTCAGTATTAAACCTGAGGCACAAGAGCCCAGCAAGGTGTCATACACACAGCCTACTTGTACATGCTGAGGTCTCTGAGTAGGCAACCACTATCTCTTGCTCCCCACCATCAACCTACGCGAGTGTACATGGGACTTGTGTGAGTGACCGGCCTCATCCTGGTAATGACTTATTCTGCCAGTCTGGTGAGCTTTCTGTCTGTCACACAGATGTCGCAGCCTATGGACAGCATGCAGCAACTGTCAGATAGTGGTCTGCAGCTGGGCAGGGATGCCTTCTGGGCCACACAGTTTGCTGCCTCTATTGATATTATCGTTTGCAGTTTTGTTGATCGCCTGGAAATTGATTTCGCCCTGAACCTGCTATTAGACCGAGTGGAGGCTGGCCAGTTCACACTGAGAGAATGAGCAGTACCTGGAGGTGATGGTGGGCTCAAAATATACTCGTGGTAGCCGTGCTAGCATCAGGGTTGTGCCAGACTGTCTCTTCACCAACAGCATTGGCCTGGCTTTTCAAAAGAACTCCCCACTGAAGGTATATCTGGACCCAGTTATTCTGCACCTTGTGGGGAGTTGTCTGGAACTGAGGTGACAGAGAGAGGTGCTATTTCAAGTCCCTTAATGCCTCCGCCAAGACAGATTCAGGTACTCAGTACTCAGGGGAGCCTGCACAGCCGACCACTCTCACTGAACCTACATCAGGGGGTGTTCTACATGCTGGTCCTTGGCTATCTGACTGCTTTCATCCTTTTTGCCCTTGAGATGCTGCTGTCACCCAATTGAGAGTAGTTGGGGTAGGCAGCCCCGCCCAGGGAGGTACTACTTCCAAGGTAGCGGAAGACTCAGGGAATAGCCTGGATTCCATTTTCTCTCTAGGCCTTGGTAGCTGGTTACACATCTTTCTACCTCAGATATCAGAGGGTACCAGGCTGCCCTCTTTAAACAACACACACATCCACATTATATCACATTGCCTTAAACAAGCTATCCTCTCTCTATAAAACACCGATCTTGTCATTACATATCAAACACATTCCACAACACATCCCTGCTATCCCCCCTATAAAAAGACCCATGGCTGCTGCTAGACTGGGAATTAGTGTGGTGGTTTCTCGGGTGACCACCACCGGCAGGGCTGGGTCATCTGCACAGGGTCCTTCTGGTCGTCATCAAGCGACTGTGCCACCTCCAGTGTTGCAGCACTCTCAATCTGCTCATCAGTGCAGTAAAATTTTCTTTTGCAATATTAGGGGACTTCACTCCAACATCAACCCTGTTCAAAATTTCCTCCAGTATGAATCCCCTGATCTGCTATTTTTGACAGAGACACAAGTAAACTCCCACTCTGATTTGGCTAGATTAAATTTTCCTGGTTATATCTTGATTCAAAATTTCAGACCCAAAGGAGGCGTATGTTGCCTTGCTAAATCAGAAATTGCCCTGGAGGAGATTACTAAATTTAATTGTCCTTATTTCGACTATTCCATATACAAATTAAATTCTTTTGGTAAAATCAAGTATTTCTGATGCATTTATCGTTCCCCTAATGCCCCTCCAGAGCCAAGTTTATTTGACACACTGTCTTCACAACTAAGTGTCATCAACATTAATACTGCATCAGAAATGACTATTCAGGGTGATTTTAATATCCATAATGTTGAATGGCTCACTTATTCAGCCAGAACTGATGACTCTGGTCTTGAATGTGAGCTATTTGCAGACTCATTTAATCTCACCCAGTTAGTCAGTCAACCCACCCGTGTACCAGACAACCCCGATCAAAATTCCCTCCTAAAGGACTTGTAACTAACAACCAATTCAGATAATTATGATGTCGAAGTGAAATCCCCCCTTGGATCCTCGGATCATTATCTGATTCAAGCCACCAGTTTAACACCTACCACACCCTCCTGCTCTGAACCTGTCGTGGTGACTAAATGGCACTACGACAGGGCAGACTGGGAGGTACTCCATAATTTTTTCATGGATGTTCCTTGGATCTCCTTTTTCTCCCAAGATGCAAATTCCACATTGGGCCACATACAGGATTTCATTAAAGTCGACATGGAAACATTCATTCCCCATCATTGTTACAGAAAAGATGTAATTCTCCTAAATGGTTTGCCACAATTGTGCTAGAGTAACAGAACATAAAACAATAGCCTATAACACTCATACAAGGACCAAAACCAAAGAAGCCTTAGAGTATTGTAGCAATATCAGAAACCATGCCAAAACTATTATCAATCTTTCTAAATCAAACTTTCTACATAGACATGCTTACAAACTACTAAACAATCCAAATGATAACAAAATATTCTGGTCAGCCCTTAATTCATTCAAAACTAACTTCACTACCACCTCTTCCATTCCATCTTTACAGTTCCCCAATGGAAATCTATTAAGTGACCCACGTGGAAAAGCCAAACTTCTTGTTGACATTTTTTCAACAAACTCAACCCTAAATACAGAAAATCACAATATTCTTGTACTTGATTTTGATTCCCCTCAGATACCTCCTTTCATGATTCACACCAGATACGTACAAGCTGTATTACAGAATCTCTCAACAGGCAAAGCTACTGGTCCATATGAAATTCCTTCAATAGTACTTAAAATCTGGTCCTCAGTGTTGGCTCCTGTATTGGCAAAATTTTTCCGCTTATGCATCCATACCTCAAGTTTTCCAGCCTCTTGGAAAGAAGCAAATATCCATCCTGTTCCTAAAAAGGGGACAACTTCTGATCCATCAAACTACAGACCAATTGCAATAGCTTCCATTCTCAGTAAAGTTTTTTAGACACTAATTAACAAACACATAATCAAGTATCTAGAAATCAATTAATTAATCAATGATCGGCAGTATGGATTTAGACAAGAACGTTCAACTGTAGACATTCTTTGCCTTCTTACCCATCAGATTAACAAAACAATAGACTAACACGGTGAAACACACACAGTAGCACTTGATATATCAAAAGCAATTGACAGAGTTTTGCACCGGGCCTTATTGTCTAAGAAACCACATTATGGCCTTGCATCACTGGTTCCTCTAATTTCTTCTTACCTTCATAATAGAAAAATACGGGTCATGGTAGATGGAATTTATTCTCAGTTTCACTCCATAAATGCAGGCGTACCTCAGGGATCAGTTTTGGCACCAACCCTCTTTCTCATTCATATAAATGACCTCCTATCTGTCACTCACAATCCAGTACACTCTTATGCAGATGACTCGACCCTTCATAGTTCTTTCACATTTAGTACCTCCTTTACACAATTTGATATTATAAATTCCCAAGTAAACACAGCAATTTCTCTGAACCATGACCTTTCTGAAATTAATCAATGGGGACAAACAAATCTGGTCTCATTTAATACTCAGAAAACTAAATACATTAATTTCTCCAACAGAAAGAATCCCTCAGACTCTCACATAATTTTAAACGATGTCAATATTCACATATCCACTACAATTGATATCCTAGGTGTTACTCTAAACCCCTACCTAAGCTGGACAGCTTATGTTAAATCCCTTGCTAAAAATGCTTCCAAAAAATTAGGACTTATGTACAGAGTACGTGAGTTCTTCACTGACGAGCAGGTGGCCACAATATAAAAAAGTCATGTGCGTTCTCAGATCGAATACTGTTCACCACTGTGAAGTGAATGTGGAGCAGTTGTATCGAGGCAGGTGGACAAAATTCAAAATAAAGCCATTGGATTATTCAATAATCCTGCCATTACACAGGACCTTCCTCCATTATCAGTACATAGAGATGTTGCTTCTTTAGCATTATTTTATCGATATTTTTACCGTAAGTGCTCTGACGAACTGGCTTCAATTGTGCCTCCCCTTCACATTTTCTCCAGAAATACTCGGGCAGCTGGGAGCGCCCATGAACTCACACTCTCTCCCCCGCAATGCAGAACCTCTGCTTATCAAAATTCATTTATCCCCAGAACTACTACTCTCTGGAATTCACTTCCTCGGAGTTGTTTTCCACAAACATTTAATCCACTTCAATTTAAATCCAGTTGTTAAATATATTTTATGAATGGAGGATGCCTTTAGGCACATGGACTTTTTTTTTCCTTTGTTTTTCTTTCATTCATTATAAAAATAAAAATAAAAAATTGTCCCGCCAACCCACATTCACCATCCACTGACTCAACAAACACTCCACGCTAACTGCATATTAATCTTGTATGACTATCATAATTTGGGCGGTGATGATGTAGGCAGAACTTTAATTTATGATCATCATTTATGAGACAGATTTAAGCATTAAACATGATTAGCTTGCATGTCACGCTTTAGAGAGCTTTGTGCAGTTAGGCTGAGAAGCCATACTCCTTATCCTCATTTTTGGATCAACAAATGCCTGGTAGAAGTTTGAGACTTGCTTACACCTTCACACGTTCAAGATTTGGTTATATGGCCCTTACAGTTCAATTTCATGCAAAGCCTAAAATTACATAACTTTTTCTAATGCTGCACTTAATGCAAATACACAGACATGAACTGCAACACACATCTGAATCCACCATTGCTGCCAAGAGTCCTCGCAATTGAACCTGACCCAACAATACAGTTTTGTTCTTTTGCTGGTGCTGAAGTGACTTACCGGATGCACTCACCCTAAGCCTACAGAGCTTACTCATCCCAGGGATACATAAGTTTAATTTGCCTTCACAGTTCTCTGCATCAGTACCAACACAAAATACAACACACATGCACTCTACTTTGCCCTTCTTGTACTGTCGCCCCTCGTCCCACAACACAAGTAAGCACCTCATCCATTCAGCACTGAGAATCCTCCAACACATCCTCTGCTGGGGGCATCCATCGGCGATGGTCAGATATCTGCAGACTGTTGGGTTCACGTCTGCCTGAAGCAGGGGCCAAAACGTCAAGAACGCACTATCACTTTGTTTTTCTTTCATCAATAATGCTTTGTCCAGGTGCTAATGATGCTATGCAAGTCCACAAAACTGATTTGTCAACTCGGACTGAAGTGGTTAACAGGTGCTTTGAAAAAGCGTTGGTACGGTAAATAACTTTCTACTAATAGACGGAGATAATGAAATGCCTTCCTGCCAATGAATATTACAGGTATAATCGCGTTGGAATGGAAAATACGTCTTTTTGCCGATTTACTAAAGTTCCTCAATGTCATTTAGCTTTCTGCCACATAGTGTTTTTCATAGTGTTCTTTAAAGGAAAATAGTAATATGACAGTAATCCTTTAAAATTCCTACGATTTCGTGTTGATTAATACACATTTATGTAAGCCACAATGCATCCTGGACTAACGTTTCTTACACATCATCGCTTGTGAATTTGACTTATTTTACCTAGTTCAGCCATATGATGTAGTGCTTTTATTATTACACAGGTGCTCTTTATGATATTTCCTTCGTGGAATGATCTTTTTATATTTATTTTAATGATAACTTTTTGTATAATCTAGATACACCATTTCTAGAGTCACATCTCCATGACGGCCATGTATGGGCAGCAGTAAAGAAGGATGAAGTTTACTTTGTGAAGACTGTGACTACATGGCAAACAGATTAAGATGTTCAGAAAAACTTGAATAAAAAAAAAAAAATGGATCAGATGGTGAAATGGCATTGCGAGGTAATGAAAATAATCTATAATTCAAATTACGTGAGTTTTTACACAATTAGTGAGTGACAGATGACGCAGGTTTCAAGTAACCGCATAAGGTACTCTGATCTGTCAATGATTTTATGGCACATTCATATAAACAGGATGGTGTGTAAAAGGGTCTATTCTGTAAGCAACACTATATATGCTTTTAATAAAGTAAGCACTGCAGTATAGAGTAGGGAATGTCTTCGGCCTTCAGTTCACAGCTCCTTTCCACCCTCGTTAATCTTTGTCAATAGGATATCGATGAAATGATACAGAACTATCCCCTTGCCCATAGGAACAACCTATTAACACTGGTGTGGCATGATGAGAAACGAAATGTTAATGATGGTAAAATGTCTGTATATTCCTGTGGTGACATTCAATATGGCATCCGTCAATTATCAAAGACAACAATGACGTCAATGTATGTTCTCAATAGGTGGCAACCATTATGATGCATGGGTCGCCAGATAGCCCAGGTACAATTTTTTACTCGTACGAGACGTGTGTGGTCGAATGTATTTTTCCACTATTACGTTTGTATGTTCACTGATACATGTGCTTTTCTTTTGTTTATATAAAATATGATAAACTTGAGGTCAGAGGGTACACCAACGAGCAAAAGTTAGCTGACAGTCCCTGCCAGGCATGTTTTCAAACATAGCCCATAGAGGGCGCAGCGCTCGTCCACCAGAGTAAGGGAGAAGGGAGGACACGGAGAGGGGGAGGGGGAGGGAGGCAGCGAGACTTGGGAGGGAGAGGGAGGCAACAAGACAGGGGAAGGAGAGAGCCTGTGGCTATGGGATATGCCACATATCGCGTGTTTTATTATTCGTTCGTTCGTTCGTTTTTGAAGGCTCCAGCATGCATGCATGCGTCAGCCTAGGTCACCTAATGGCGGCTCTTCATGCTGCATCATCTCTGGCAGCTTTCCTGTTCAGTCCCTTATCCCTGAGGTCACATTCAAAAACCCCATCCCTGGTCTTTCTCGGTCTACCTGTCGCAACCCTATCCCTAACATTAACACTTCTCACTTTTCACCCAGTTATCATCCCCCATCTTCTCCACATGCCCAAACCATCTCAATCTACCTCTCTTCATCACAACACCAATACATTCCAGTCCCATCCAACCCCTCAACTCTTCCATTTTAAACCTAGCCCCCCCTCCACCCCGGGCCTCACACTCAGGGACGCACTGCACATCCAGCTAATCATTGTCTTTTTCGTACATTTGAGCCTGCAAATATCCTCTTCCATTGCTGCCCAAGTTTCACTAACATACAGCATAGGTATAAGAAAGAAGGACGTAATCCAGCATTAGCCCTTAGAAAACGGCTGACATCGTTAGTATATTTTCTGACTAATTCTAGACGATTTGTGTGTGTGTGTTCTTACCTAATTGTTCTTATCTAATTGTATCTTTACAGAAATGAGTCAAGCTCGTACTGTGCCGTGTCTTAAACCATATTTATCGTACATATCTTTAAGTTCGTGAATTGTTTTGGCACACACTATTTCATTCGGTAGTGCATTCCACTGATCAGTTGCTCTATTTGGGAAACTAAATTTCCTTACGTCTTTATCACCTCTCTTTTTATGCAGTTTTTTGCAGTGTCCTCTTGCTGATGCTTCCCCGTACGTTAAGTAATCATTTATGTCTATATTCTCCTTCCCTGATATGCATTTATATAGCATAATCATCTCACCTCTTTTCCTTCTCTCCTGTAGTGTTGGTAGATTCAGTTTATTTAGTCTTTCTTCGTAGCTTAGATCCCTTAAGCTTGGTGCCCATCTTGTAGCGGCACTTTGAACTTTTTCAATCTAGTCTATGTGTTTTTTGGGTGAGGAATCCAGACTACTGATGCATACTCCAGGGTTGGTCTGATGAATGATGTTATTATCTTTCTTAGCATGTCTTCATTTATGTATGTAAACGCTATTCTCATATTGGCAAGCAGTGTATACATATTCCGTACCTTCTCACTAATGTGGTCAGCCGGAGATAGTTTGTTATTGACAATCACACCTAGGTCCTTCTCTCTTTCTGATGTGTGTAGGGTTTTATTTCCTAATGTATATTCCCAATCAGGTCTTTTTCCACTTTTACCAAACTTTATTACATGACACTTGTCCACATTGAAGTCCATTTGCCATGTATTACTCCATTCATGAAGTTTATTTAATTCTTCTTGTAGCTGTTTACAAGTCTGTGTTAGTAATTCTCCATTGTATTTTTGCATCATCTGCAAACATATTTAGATAGCTTTCATTTCCAGTGTTACTGTCTATATCATTTATCTATCTATCTATCTATATACCTAGGCTGCTTCCACCAAGGAAAGGGAGGTAGCCGAGACAGGACGACTCACTCTCCATTTACTCATCCATTCAAACACATTCATTCGCATCTTAGCCCCAAAGAGGAGAACGGACAGATCCTCACCGCACCACACCGCACAAGCGTCAACTGCGCAATGCAATCAGTGACATCCGCAGCAGGGCCCGACAGCAGAACTGGTTTACCCCTGCCACATCATAATAGACCCATCCCCTTACCCGCACCTGACCTGACTAGCTGATCAGACCAAATGCGGGAGAATATCCCCTCAGGGCTGCGTCATCACTTATTCATTCACAATTTCTCTCCATTTATTTCTGTCACGCACAGCCACTCTTCCTTGCTCAACAGACATCCCTCTCGCATCCAGCGCTCTCTTCACACTGTCCATCCATCCTGTTCGTGGTCTTCCTCTCAGCCTTACACCTCTCACATCAGATCTAGTTATCTTTTTCACCAATCGCTCATTATCCATTCTCTCCATATGCCCAAACCATTGCAACACCCTCTGCTCAACTCTACCAGCCATCTCCCGAACAACTCCAGTTCTCCTTCGCACTTCATCATTTCGCACTCGATCCATATGCGTCACTCCACACATACTCCTCAGACATCTCATCTCCATTACATTCAAACTTTTCCTCTCTGCTACACTAAAAACATGATTGGTGCCAGCACTGAGCCCTGTGGTACCGGACTCCACTAGTCACTTCTTTCCATAATGAGTAATTTCCCCTTTGTAGGAGGAGGCCGTAGCACGGGCCGAACAGGGTAGTACTCCCGAGGGGAATGGGAATGCTGGTGATAGGGAGAGCTGGAGCTCCTGTTTCACTAGCTATCTAACCATCCCCCTTTGCTGACCTTTTCAGTGTGACAGTAACATGGAGAGTAGACCAGCATACTCTCCCAAACATTTCCTCTAACTATCTATGCACTACACCACATGCACTTTACATTTCACACAACGTATCCCACTACGTTACAGGGGTTGGCGCCAGCAAGGGCATGCGGCCAGAAAACTTTGCCCCCGCTACCTAGTGGCGGACTTCTGGGGGGACTTCTGGGGGGAGGCGTGGCGGGGGTTCCGCCGGCATAGATCATGGGTCCAGGGCGAGATGGGGCTCGGGCCTGTGCTAGAGGGTACAGGGCATTGCGGTTCCCAGGCTGCCGCTTCCGCCCAATAGAGAGGGGCCCGAACCTGGGAGTAGCGTCCCAGGAGGCTGCCCTATCAGTGGGTGTATAATGGCGGGATAGTTGCAGTGCCAAGACGCGCTTGGAGGGTGTCCCTGCAGCTGTCCTGGCAGGGTGCCCCGAGGCCACTACCACAGCCACTGGTAAGCTGGTGGGCTAGGGGTCCCAGATCCATTGCCTGGACATGGGATTGTGCGGTGAGTGGGACCTGTGCTGTGTCTGTCCCCATTTATTAATACTGAAGATGACAAAACAAAAAAGGTTTCAAAGCAAGCCTGAGGACAGTAAATCACCCATGGGGATGAGGGTGGGTTCATGGAATGTGGAAAGTTTGAGGGGAAGAGCAGGGGAAGTCGTTGAGGCATTCAGTAGGAGGTGGGTGGACGTGGCGTGTTTGCAGGAAGTCCGGTACAGGGGTGGATCAGCCAGAAAGATTGTTGGGATCTGTTGGGAAGAAAGATAGCTGTGATTATATCGGCATATGCTCCACAGGCAGGATTGGATGAATCAGAGAAAGATAGATTTTGGGATGATTTAATACGTGTAGTGGGTGGTATGCGGGATGATGAGATAATGATTTTGGGAGGGGACTTAAATGGTCATGTAGGTGAAGCAGCCCAAGGTTATGAAGGAGTGCATGGGGGATGTGCATATGGTCTAAGGAATGCAGAAGGGGAAAGGATACTCGAGTTTGGGGAGGCAACGGACATGATTGTGTGCAACACATATTTTAGGAAAAGAGACAGTAGGTTAATTACGTATGAGTCTGGGGGAAATAGCAGTCAGATAGATTATTTTCTGGTTAGGAGGGCCGATAGGAGGTTAGTGAGGGATGTTAAAGTTATAGGAAGTGAGGAGTGTGTGCAGCAGCACAAACTATTGATTTGTGATATGGTGCTTAAAGAACAAATGATGAAAAAGAGGACTTATGTACCTAGGAGGAAAATATGGAAGCTGAAAAACCAAGTAGTAAGGGATGCCTTCTATAGCGAGTTGAGGAGAGTGGTGGCTGAACAGGGAGCTGTAGACAGAGGCGTTAATGAACAGTACAGAGCCCTCAAGAACAATTTCTCGAGAGTTACTAATGTAACATGCGGCTGGACAAGAGGACCACCAAGACATAAAGTAACTTGGTGGTGGGATGAGGGTGTAGAAGCTGCAATTAAGGAGAAAAGAAGGCTTTTCCGGGAATGGAAGAAGGGTGGTAGCAAAGAGGAATATTTGGCTGCCAAGCGTAGGACTAGGAGAGAGGTATACAGGGCAAAGTCTGAGTCACAGAGACAATTACTTGATAACCTCAATCATGGGGAAAGGAAAAATATATTTAGGTTGGCAGGTCAGGTGAAGAGGGATAATCGGGATATCATAGGTGAGCAGTGTGTGAAGAATGATGAAGGAAGGGTAGTGGTGAGCAGTGAGGATATTAAAGATGCATGGAGAGAGCATTATAACCGGTTGTTGAATGAGGAGTTTGACTGGGACAGGGAAGGTTTGGAGCCAGCAGATCCAGTGTCTGGCCCTTGGCCTTTGATTGATACTGCTACTGTGAGTGAGGCAATAGGCAGGATGAGGGTGGGGAAGGCAGCAGGTGTGTCTGGGTTGACTGCCGAAATGTTGAAGGCCTCAGGCGATATAGGGGTGAGTTTAGTCACTGACCTGATAAATAGGATTATTTATGAGTGTGTTGTCCCAGATGATTGGCTGAAGAGTGTAATTGTAAATGTGTATAAAGGGAAGGGTGATGCCCTGGAAAGAGGGAATTATAGAGGTATAAAGCTTTTAGATCAGATAATGAAGGTAATGGAGAGAGTTTTAGAAGGTATGATTAGAGAAAGAGTGAATATTGATGAGATGCAGTTTGGGTTTATGCCAGGTAGGGGGACCACTGATGCCATATTCATTGTTCGACAGCTTCAGGAAAAATATATTGGTAGGAGAAGGGATCTTTATTTTGTTTTTGTTGATTTGGAAAAGGCCTTTGACAGAGTCCCTAGAGAGGTGGTGAAGTGGGCAATGAGAAAGCTTGGCTTGGAGGAGTGGCTGGTTAGGGTGGTTATGGCCATGTATGTGGGTGCTCACACCCAGGTGAGTGAATGGAGATTTGAGTGATGAGTTTTCCGTGAATGTTGGTGTGCATCAGGGGTCAGTCTTGAGTCCCATGTTGTTTATCATGGTACTTGAAGCCCTTTCACGTGACTTTAGGAACGGACTCCCGTGGGAGTTGTTGTATGCTGATGATTTGGTGTTGATTGCAGAGAATGAAAGGGAGGCGGAGGAAAGGTTTAGGAAGTGGAGAGATGGTATGGGGCAAAAGGGTTTAAGGGTAAATGCAGATAAAACAAAAGTGATGATATCTAGGGTTGGTGGCGGTACTGTCAAAGACGAGGGAGAGTGGCCATGTGCAGTTTGCCACAAGGGCGTAGGAAGTAATTCCATCTTGTGCGGTGTGTGTGATAAATGGGTGCATAAGAGATGTAGTGGTATCAGAGGTAGACTGCGAGATAATGCTGATTTTATGTGTACGGCGTGCCGGGGTGAGCAGGTGGAGATCGTCAGACGTGAAAGAATTGAACTTGCTGGTGAATCTCTTGAGTGTGTGGAAGAGTTTTGTTATTTAGGAGACATGTTGTGTGCTGGAGGTGGGGGCTGGAGCTAGCTCTGTGGCTAGGGTGAGAAGTGGTTGGGAAGAAGTTCAGGAGCTCTTGCCTCTCCTGACATTGAGGGGGCTCTCCCTACGTGCTAAGGGGTCTTTGTATGCAGCGTGTGTTAGGAGTGTAATGCTGTATGGCAGTGAGACCTGGGCAGTGAAGGAGGAAGACATTCGCCGGCTCAGACGTACAGAAATGACAATGATTAGGTGGATGTGCAGTGCGTCCCTGCGTCCAAGGCCTGGAGGGGCTGGGTTTACAATGGAAGAGTTAAGAGGTAGGATGGGACTGGAGTGTATTGGTGTTGTGATGAGGAGAGGTAGATTGAGGTGGTTTGGACATGTGGAGAGGATGGGGGATGATAGTTGGGTGAGGAAGGTGAGAAGTGTTAATATTGGGGGTGGGGTTATGAGGGGTAGACCTAGAAAGACATGGGACGAGGTCATTAAGTGTGACCTTAGGGTTAAGGGACTGAACAGGGAGGCTGCAATGGATCGTGCAGCATGGAGAGCCGCCATTAGGTGACCAAGGCCGACACATGCAAGCATGTTGGAGCCTTTAAAAACGAAAAACGAAAACGAAAAAAAACGAAAACTGTTCTCATTTTTCATTTCATGAGAAAATCTTGCATCCAACAATACAGTTTGCCTCGAATTCCTCATTGATGGTAGAGTTTCCATAAAAGTTTTTGGTGTGGTACTGTGTCAAATGCTTTCTTGAAATCCAAATAGATACTGTCCACCCATCCTTCTCTTTCCTGTAATGTGTCTCTTACTCTGTCATAGTAGCTCTACAAATTAATAACATGATTTTCCTTTTCTGAAACCAAACTGTCTTTCGGTTATCATACTGTGTTCTTCTAGGTGATTTACCCAAGCTTTTCTTATAAGCTTTTCTAATACCTTGCTTACAACACTGGTTAATGATGCTGGTCGGTAGTTAAGTGGATTTTGTCTATTCCCTTTCTTGAATAAGGGAACAATGTTTGCTTTCTTCCAAATATCAGGTAGTTTACCTTGACTAAAGGATTTCTTGAAAATTAAAAATAATGGTTTACTTAACTCCTTTGCACATTCACGTAGCACCCAACATGAAATTTCATCAGGACCATTTGCTTTTCCTTTGTCTAATTTACTTAGCTCCTCCTGTATTTCTTTTTCTGATGTTTGTATATCTGGTAGTATGTGTGGGCATGCATGTTCCACATAATCCCTCTCAATTTTTTTTTCCTCTGTAAAAACTGATTGGAAATTCTTGTTTAGTGCTTCACAAATATCCTTCTCTATGTATAGGTGATTCCATCGTCCGTAATGGTTTGTATTTTATCTTTTACTTTGGTTTTGCTTCTGATGTAGCTGTAAAATAGCTTTGGTTGTTCACCACTTTTATTTATGATATCCTCCTCAAACTGTTTTTAGGTTTCCCTCCTTATTCTTGTATAATCGTTTTGCCTGTTTGTAAGTATTATATGCCTTTTTACTATTGTGTCTTCTGTATCTATTCCACAACAAATCTCTGTTTTCTTTTGATTTTTTACATTCTGTATTGAATCATTTCCTTCTTTTCTTTTCTGCTTCTTTGTGCTTTGGTATATACTTCTGGACTCTTATTTCATAAAGTTCACAGAATTTTTAAATCTTGTCCTCTAAGCTCCTTTTCCAAAGCAGTTTCTAAGAAGTACCTCTTTAGGTCATGATACTTTCCCTTTTTATAGTTTAGGCGCATTTTGTAACATTCATTGCTGTTATCTATGTCATATGCAATCCTGAAATTGCAATTTAGTACTGCATGGTCGCTTTTGCCGAATGGAGGGTGATATATTAAATTGTCAGCATCGTTTTCTTCCTTAGTAAATATGAGATCTAGCATTGAGGGCACATCGAGTCCTCTTTTTCTGGTGCTTTCCCTTACATGTTGCGTTAGGAAAAACTCTTGCACAAGATCCAGGAGCTTTTGGTCCCAACAGCTTTCTTGGCTTATTATATCTAGAGTATTCCAATTTATATTTGTATTAAAATCTCCAGTTAGTATAATTCTTTTCGATTTCTCTTCCATTTTATGTAGTAATGATCTTAAACTCTGAATTGTATGCTCTGCCGGGTCCTCATATTCGTCTCTTTCCCATGTGTTTGACTTGGGTGGCATGTACAAATTGGCTACAGTTACTTTCCCTTCAGATGTATTGATCTCTACTGCAATCAGTTCTACTTGTGAGGGTATATCTAGTTCTATTTCTTTGACTTTTAGATTTTTCTTAGTTAATATTATAATTCCTCCTCCTCTTTTTAAGTTCCTATCTCTTCTCCATATATTATATTCCTTTAAGTTTAGGATGTCATTCGATATCCTTGGTGTTAATTTTGTTTAAGTTAGGCATATTATATATGGTTCATTTTCTCTGACATAATCATTCATCTCTAATAATTTAGATACCATTCCATCCACATTTGAGAACATCAACTTAATCATCTTGTTTATATACTTATCATGATTTGGTTCTACTACCTTCCTCCTTTTTATTCCCTCCTGTTTATGTACCACTTTTGTACCTGCAATCCAGTTACTTTGTAAAAGAATGTATTCTCCTCCTTTGATCTTCCTTCATTTTTTGTTTTTGCTTCCTCCCTCTTCTCTTTCAGTAATTCCAGTTCCTCTTGTGTTAGGCATCTTTTTATACGTAAATTTTATAACTCCTCTTTTTCCATAAGGTTCTTTGCATTTTTTAGTATCTCCTCCACGGTGTTTACACTCTGGAAGGTTACCTTTAGGGGTCTTGACTTGCTTTTCCCGTATTTACCTAACGTTTTGTGTTCCTCTATGTCTTTACTACAGATTTCCTCTGATATTTCTTTCAATATGCCCATTACATTTGCCATCTTCTTGTCTCTTGAGACCTTGTTTTTTACTTCTTCCTTTTCTATACCAGTGATTACTATAGATTTGTTAATATCTATTGAATCTCTGACTAACTTAGGATTGTTTTGGATTATTCTTTTCACTTCCTTTTTAATGCTTTTTTCTTCCACCCTTGTTTCCAAGTCTTTCTTTACTTTCACCATTTCAGCATAAGTGGTTTCCACATCATTTTTGTAGCTTTGCACAGCTTCATTCACCTGTGTTATCTTCTCCTCAATATCACTGCTCTGATCTGTCAGACTGCTTACTTGCCTAATTGTCTCTGTATCATTTTTGAACTCTTCCATAATACTCTCGTGGTTGACTACTGTACTTGCCATTTCACTAATTTTCTTCCTAAGTGTACCTACTTCAACTATTAGCTCATTTATGGTTGTTTCTTTCTTGTTGACTTCCTTTCCAATTCTTTCTATTTCTTCCTTTTGCAAGTGCATCTGTTTCTTAATTTCATCAATCTCATTCTGAAAAGCCGTCTCCAACCTATGTACTCTTTCAACCAGTTTGTTGTGAGTCTCCATTTCAACCAGTTCTTGGTAGAAATCATCATCTTGCTTTCTACCTTTATCCCTTTTCTTTTCCAAATTTGTTTTTTAAAAGTATGTGGTCATTTTGCAGTACTAAAAGCGCATATAGTATTTACATTCCCTGGGCCAGATTGTAGACTAAACAACGATCAGCTGATAGTGCGCATTCCTACGCTGCTTGTTTACTTTTCTGTTTGACCAAGTCATACTTAAAACTTCTTCTTTATATATATATATATATATATATATATATATATATATATATATATATATATATATATATATATATTGGAACACCATTTAGTCTAACCTTGTACAGAGCTTGACTCACATAAAGATACTTATTTAGGTAATGCCGCTGGCCAAGTTGGCCAGGTATAGAGCGCTGTCGACGTGCGTCTGCTCTCCTCGGTGCCTCGTGTGTGTGTGTGTGTGTAATTATTCACCGGGTCGGTCAGGATCACCTGATGGTCGTGATAGTCAGCTTTAACGCTCCCGGAAGGAAGCTAAGAGCTCATATAGTCCTATCTAAGGACAAGGCTGTGACCTTCACACACGCACACACCCGTCCCCTTGCTCAAGGGGGACAGTAACCACCCACTTCGTCAGTGAAACTTTTCGCAACCTGAGCGAGGCACGAACTGCCGTCTACTAGATGGAAAGCGAGAATGTTACCACTGCACCAGCGAGCGGTGTGTGTGTGTGTGTGTGTGTGTGTGTGTGTGTGTGTGTGTGTGTGTGTGTGTGTGTGTGTGTGTTACGGAAGCACTGGTGATGTCCAAAGGCTAAAGGTTTGATCAAGTTTAGTAACCCATAAACAACGGTTTGAATTTGATCCTGTCGAATAAAGAGGCCACAAGAAAATTCTCATTGTCTAAGGTTTAAGGAAGTAAGAAATTAATTTAATCCTGTAAGGTAATATGAAGGTAGACTGCGAGGTAGAAGGACGTAAAATAAGAGACAAGGAGAGAGAGAGAGAGAGAGAGAGAGAGAGAGAGAGAGAGAGAGAGAGAGAGACAGACAGACAGACAGACAGACAGACAGACAGACAGACGGACAGAGACAGACAGACAGACAGACAGACAGACAGAGACAGAGAGACAGACAGACAGACAGACAGACAGAGACAGAGAGACAGACAGACAGACAGCAAGTGAAACTCGTAAAGGGCAATGCCTAGTTTGGTGGTATTTGTGGATCATATAATTACATGCTTCAGAAATGAAAGGTGATAAGTACACTTATGACAATAACTTTACAATGTGTTAAACATAATAATCCTTATTATTCTGATGAAAAGGCAGGGTCAGTATTACATTTTTACATTACTGATTTTACACGCATATATATACCATTTATATTCGACCAATGGCGTTGCCATGCTGCGAAGTGATCAACCAATACCCTTCAATACAAGGAGGTGTGGCTGGGCTCGGTCTTGGCTTCGACACATCATTCCACACCTTTGGGAAGGTCACACAAGAAAAATCGTCTAGAATTAGTCGGAAATAATACAAAAGATATCAGCCGCCTTCTAAGGGTTAACGCTGGATTACGTCCGTCTTTCTCATACTTGTCTCAGAATAATAATAATAACAATAATAATAATAATAATAATAATAGTAGTAGTAGTAGTAGTAATAGTAAAACACCCGATATGTGGCAAATACCATCGCCACTGACTCTCCCTCCCCCGTCTTGTTGCTTCTCTCTCCCTCCCAAGTCTCAGTACTTCCCTCTCCCAAGTCCCTTTGTCTCCCTCCCCCTCTCCGTCTCCTTCCTTCTCCCCTACTCTGGTGGACAGGGCTCATGTTTGGCGAGCCACAGCTCGCAAATGCGAGTATTTTTTTCCCTTCGGCGAACAAATCTTACATGGAAGTCGCCTTTTGACGAGAAAATACACCCACTTTGGCGAGGAATAAACTACAAAATAAATCTCGTTTAAATGAACAAAACACGTTGTGATCGATTATTAAGTCTTTCCTTGACGCCATTGTGAATGTTTAAAACCCCATTATATGATTCTTATCATCACAATGTGTAAATAAATATATTTATTGCTCGTAAAATATTTCGATTCGTAGTCAGTTTGGCTACTAAAATTTATTTGGCTCATAAATCTGAAACCTTAGGAGCCAAATGGCTCACAACTGTAGGCAGTTAGCAAGAGCCCTGGTGGATGAGTACTGCACCCTCTGTGGGCTATGTTTGGATACATATACATGGCAGGGACTGTCGGTGAACTTTTGCTCGTGGGTGTACACACATCTCTGACGTTTCTGATAATGCGTAAGGGTGTGCTCGGACGGGATGTAGGGTTCCTTTAGATGACCTGTGGGTTACCTGAGTTGTCTGAGCACCCTACTCATCAGTTTCGAAGCATAGTAACGAAACAGGGTATAAACGGTGGAGAAGAAGCAGTGATGTTGCTTCAGTTCATTACGCCTACACGAACATTTTCCACGCATTTTCCATTACCACGCTCCAGCATCATGTGTCCACTAATAGTGTAAATTATGCCTTAAAGTTCGCAGTAACAAAATCTGAATCTTGGCCAGTTCTGTGCCTCACTTCTGTTAGTCAAGTTCATACTCCGGTCAAGTGTGGCAGCACCGTGAATCGCATTAAACCACCTGTCGCCCTAAACTATGGCTCGATACTGAGGTGGCTCCACAATTTTTTGTAAGGAATGTCCAAATTTTTTTCTTTTACATTTTTACTCATTAGTTGTAGTATACATACATACATACATACATACATACATACATACATACAATGGGTCACTAAAGTTTCTGTGGACAGGGAGTCCGGTGCCCACCGAAAACATTCTATCACCTTCTGATGTTTACCAACACCTCACTGTGTATGAACAATATCTACTTATATAAACAAAACATTTTCTATATGTTTGCAAGAGGATATTGCTACTTGGCGATATATGACACCTCGTGACATCACGGCTACCAACAGGTGGTAGGTTGGATACTAATATTTCAGTGACCTTTCTATGGTTCCAAATGTTTCACGTGTGTTGTGCACCGATACTTTTGTGACCCACAGTATGCCCACTAAAATTATCGGCACCCCTTGCTGCAATACCTTTGCAATTATCACTGGCACCGTGAAAACACGTTAAGGATTGGTACACTTGAGCCCCTCCCCCCTCGATCGCTTCGTCTATTCCTCCTCCGAACTCTCTCTCTCTCTCTCTCTCTCTCTCTCTCTCTCTCTCTCTCTCTCTCTCTCTCTCTCTCTCTCTCTCTCTCTCTCTCTCTCTCTCTGCAGACGTAGTATAACTGCCATAGCTTCATGTGTATAATGAATACCTCATAATAATAGACATAATACTCGAAGGATGGTCTCAAAACTTTATCCACTAGAAAGTATAGAAATCAAAGTGTTATTTGTCTGCTGAGCACCCATCCTATACCAAGATAACACCTTAGGATTTTCTTACACGTTGTGATACAATGACAACCACCATTAGCATTTTAAGAATGAATTTAATGGCAGACATAGTAGGCCTAACAGTCCAGGATATACATCCCATAAACAACGCATGTAAAGTATGTACGGTTTGTATCGAAGTATTACTCTAATATTAACCACATCAGTGACACGTGAATATAATAGTGCATGGATTATGAAACTGAGAATGGTATATCATCAGTCTGACATAGATGACAAAAGTATCGCAGAAGGGGTGATCGGTAGGCGTATTCGTTTATTTTAGGATAGGCTTTTACATCAGATGGTTCTCGATTTACATATTATATATGTGAGGAATGTCATGCCTATGAAACTGCTTCAGCATGGACAGTTTGAACATCGTATGAACAGTGTTCTTATTCAAAATGTCTTCCTGTTCTTTCGTCGCACTTCCTCGAGAGCGATTTATTCTTCACATCACACGTCAACATCCCCGTTTACCATTTTTATGGAAACTATGTTTATACTCAAACTCGATGTGAAATAAAAAGCAGTGACGATAGGCAAAACAAATTGCTTTGTAAGTGGTGCTACGAAGTCTCAGATGCCACTATGAATACGGAGCTACTGTTCAGCAGATCAGAGATACCAACCAGGCACGGCAACACAGGAGTTTATTTTCAGATCTCTCGTCCGGTGTGTCAAATTTTATCAGGCTGAAAGAGTGCCAATGCCTTTTTTAGTGGGTGTATATCCTCTCAAAAATTTTCAGCACCCCTTGCTCTGACACCCTTCGCAACGATCACTGTTACAGATGGCGAGAATATGTGGTGTGGTTAGTAACCCTGTACCTCTCCCCATCTCCCACTCGATTTCATCATTAGCAGACAAATTAATACACACCAGCAACACAGGGCCAGCCAGGGATTCCAGCCACATGCAGTATTTCAGGAGTTGTTTCAGAATGCCTCGTGTAGTGTGGCATAATGTTTCATGCTGTAAGTGTGCTGAATATTTTTTTATAGCCTATACATACGTTCAAGTAGAGAGAGAGTTGTGGTTTACATTTCCTTTTGCAACAATAAAGCAGCAGAGCCTCATCAATAGGATGGAATTTATACAATTATTTCATAACTATTTCTTTTTTTTATAATAATTCTGAATAGGTCTTGCCAGGAGAGAACGCCACGGATGAAAATATAAGAATTGAACTCCATGGACCCTCCCTCCCATCCGTCATTGTATAATATACTTCAAATCACCCAGTCTGTACTTTCATGTAGTATACTGCATTTAATCATAAAGTCCCGTCCAGACGATCGAGCAATGCCCGCGGGCACAAGCGAGCAGTTTGCCTGTTGACGGGCTCACCGCTTGTGCCCGCGGGCAAATGCGGTGAGCCCGTCAACAGGCAAACTGCTCGCTTGTGCCCGCGGGCATTGCTCGATCGTCTGGACGGGCCTTAATGTTACACATATGGACAGAGCAAGTCTTTAACCCATCCTATCTGGGTGACATGTATACATGTTCTCCCAGGGCCATCTGGGTATCATGTATACATGATTTAGTAATTCGCACCATTGTTTGAATACTCAGCTGATTATTTTCACCACCTGCACCCGCTGGCAACCCCCCCCCCCACGCATCCCAGTCATGCTCCAGTTGCCTGCATACCTCCGTGATGGATAGGCCTATGGATAAATATATTCCTTTGTCCCGAACCTCAGCCGCCTGCCCGTGCCCTCTGACTTCCACTCCTATGAAGTCCAAAGGCCCTCGGAGGAAAGGCCTTAGTGACAGAGCAACAGGGAGGGAGGTAGATGTACCATTATTGCCAATTGTGAGTGGGGAAAGTGACTCCTCCTTTGAAGAACCAGACTTAGCCATGTTGAGTATGGAAAAATATGCATGAGAGGAGGAGAGTGACCATGAATTCGCCACTGTGTGGCGATATTTTCCGTCTGCAGGATCATCAGCCTTTTCTGGTGATGAACGATCAGATGTAGTTGATGATCCTGCAGAGGGTGATATATGCACAGTGGAGAAAGTGGCAGGGGAGGTAGAGAGTGAAGGAAGAGAGGAGGCTGGTGGGAGGAGAAAATGCCACAGGCTGAGCCGCCGGGCAGGAGAGCAGCGTAGGGTGGAATTTTCCACCCATACACCGGCACCACCATGTTCACCCACACGGCCTGCATCACTTCAATCATCACTCCATGCATCACCACACCGGCCTGCATCACTTCAATCATCACTCCATGCATCACCACACCGGCCTGCATCACTCCAGGCCTCACCACACTGATCTGCCTCGCACTTGCATCACCACCAACCTGCCTCACTGCATGTATCACCACGCCGACCTGCCTCACCATGTGCATCACCACACCGACCTGCCTCAGCACGTGCCTCACCATGCCGACCTGCCTCATCCCTTGCATCACCATGCTAACCTGCCTCACTTCAGGCCTCACCACGCTGACCTGCCTCACATCAGGCCTCACCACGTGTCTCACTACACTGGCATGCATCACTACAGGCCTCACCACGCCGGCCTGGCTCACCACGTGCCACTTCACCACAACCTGGCCCATTTGGATATGTTGGTGCAGGTGCACGCCACCAGGCACGTGCCCACCAACGCCTTGCACCAGCACCATCACCACCACAATCACAGTCACCAGCATCATTGTCTGCCTCATCTAGTGGTGAGTCAGCAGAATTGCCACCACGCCACCATGCTAGGGGCCGTGGCAAGGCATGGGGCAGGTCACGTGCATGGCAGGCAAGACAGGAACCACAGACTGGTAGATTTGAAACCTTTGTGTGTGAGGAATGGACCGGGTTTCAGCCTGAAATACCAGTTTTTGATGACATAAACGCAGGTGTGCAGCCAGAATTTCCCTGCAACAGAGCTTCTTCTGCAGTGGACTTCTTCCTTGCTTTTTTCACAACAGCAGTGATGGAGTTCATTGTGAATAAAGTGAACAGTTCCAGGGATTTCTGCTGCAGTTAAGCTGAAACCTCGCACATGCGAGAGAGAGTGTGAAAATGAAGGAATGGACTGCAATGTGTGTTAGTAAAATGTATGCTTAGCTAGGCTTGACAATGTTAATGCCTCATGTTAGGGAACATAACATACATGATTACTGGCTCGTGGATGATATTGCTGTGACACCAGTATTCGGTAAGTATATGTCACATGACAGATATCTTGACATCTTGAGGTATCTACATTTTTCCACCAATATGGGCCCACATCCGAACGGTAGGCTGTGGAAAATTCGCTCGATTCTAGAGATGATGAAGGAGAAATTTCTATCATTTTTCAGGCCATTTCAGAAGGCTGTTATGGATGAGTCGCTTGTATCGCTTGTATATTTCAGGGGACGTCTTGCCTTCATTCAGTACATTCCGTCCATCTAAGAGACATCGTTTCAGAATAAAGTTCTTTGTCTTGTGTGATTGCAAAGCTGGGTACGTGCTTTATTTCATTGTGTATACAGCGAACGATGCGGTGTTGTCAAAGGACAACCCCCATGGTTTCTTTGGCTCTGTGGTCAAGAAACTAATGGACAGGTACTTCAGTGGCAACCATATCCTTTACACTGATAATTATTACACGGCACCAAGTCTTCCAAAGTACCTGCAAGAACACCAAATTGGATCGTGTGGCACTGTCTGTGCAAAGAGGAAGCATTGGCCATCCTTTCCCAAAGACACCATGAAAGGTGAGTGCAGGAGCTAGCAATCAGGTAAACTCCTGGAAATTCATTGGCATGATAAGAGAAAGGTGAATGTCCTCTCCACTGTCCACGAAGGTAGGTTGACTGACACAGGTAAGGTCAGAAAAACAAGGCAGCCAGTCTTCAAGCCTGATGCTATTCTGGACTATAATGTGAACATGCGACTCGTCGATTAATCAGATATGCATATCGGCACAATCGACTGTCTGAGGAGGTGCTGTAAGTGGTATAAGAAGGCATTCCTACATGTACTGGACATCTGTGTACTGAATGCCTTCATTCTGTACAAGGAGGTTACGCTGACCAGCACATCCCTCAGACAGTTCGAGAAGGATGTGATCTACGGCCTTCTGGAGAGGTTTGGACAGGTTATTCCTTCCGTGAAACGTATGCACAGTGTACAGCAACTGCCTGACTGCCTGCAGTGTGGGGACTACCTCAGCAGGTATTTCATGGAAATCTTACCTCGCACACCTGCAGGCAAAGAAGCCTTCCGGCGTTGCTTTGTTTGCGCCAGTTCATCGTGCCAACCACAGCAATGCCATATGACGAAGTGGTGGTGTGCTGAATGTGAGGTTGCACCGTGTACTGACTGTTTCTTTGATTTTCATGCAAAGACCAGGTGGTAGGAGTCTGGGTATTATGAATAAGTTAGTTTTGTACATACTGGTATGTTGTTTTTTGTTTAAATAGATAATACGATTTCACTGCTCGGCATATATTTATGTGAATAATGGAGGCGGAAAGTATGTTTCATGGTAAACTCGCAGCCATTTTTTATTTGGGAAACATTTGTTTATACTGTACATATTTCTTTTGATGAAAAAGTATAACTCAAAGGAAAGAGAAAGACATAGTGGTAAGTATTTCTGTTTGTGGGTAGTACGTAAATGACTACCGGTACTTGGTTCACATTTTATTTTCTTTTTTCCCAGTAGTACTTGTAGTGTTAGTAGTAGTGGTAGTATGTGTAGTAGGTGTGGCATGAATAGTAGTAGATGTGGTAGTTGTTATAGTAGGACTTGTGGTAGTGTAGTAGTACTTGTAGTAGTGGTAGTTGTAGTATTATTAGTTGTTGTAATGGTAGTTGTACTAGTACTTCCAGTAGTAATAGTATTATTTCTAGGAGATGCAATATCCAGACTTCTACTCGATCACCAATGCCAGAATCGAGCAACAATCCTAGCCAAACATACATTTCCGTTTGTGTGTGTGTGTGTGTGTGTGTGTGAGAGAGAGAGAGAGAGAGAGAGTGTGTGTCTGTCTGTCTGTCTATTTGTCTGTCTGTAACGAGGAAGACGAGCAGCGTGAGTTCAAGGTCGCTGCTACTGTGACCGGGCTTCATTCACCCAATACGATCGATTATGGACAAATATTAACGGAAACTGTGTTTATAGTGTATTTTGGTGTCCTGGAAGTGTCATCGAAGTGATATCAATGAGGTGGGCTAGTGTAAGCCATTGTTGTGTCACCGAACCTCCGCCACGCATACGGACACCGGCATAAAAACACCAAAAATTGCCCTCATTCCCCACTCACAAACTCTCCCAGTCTGCATTTCACGGACCATCTGATGCGATCAACTTGAAGTCGAAGGATTGATGACTAATATGCAACCTTATTTGTTGCAATTGGTTAAGTATTAACAGAGAAATGAAGCATTAAAAATAGACGAATTTGTCGATATCTGTCAGGAATGCCCGGCTGTGGGGAACGCTCGCGACAGCATCTGCCGGACGGAAGGGGTTAAAACACGGCGCGCGTGCAAGTGCGTGCTTGCGAGCTTCCGTGTGTGTGTGTGTGTGTGCGCCGTGAACAAAGAGATGGATGAACGTTGTTGATGGAGGAAAACGAAGGGAAAGGGTCATATAGTACTACCGACTTGCTACTGTTTTTGTGCACCAATAAGCATTGTTCAGATGAAATAAGGAAGAATACTTTAAGTGTGAAAACCGTGGATAACTTAACCTCCCAAATAAAATAATTAAATCCATAACAGTAAAAATCTTTAAACAGCATTATTATACCCCTGCACAATTGTTGACTCTATACAGGGGTTTTATCTGCCCATGTGTGGAGTACAACTCTCATGTGTGGGGAGGCTTCCCACATACAGCTCTTCTCAATAGGGTGGAGTCAAAGGCTTTTCGTCTCATTAACTCTCCTCCTCTTACTGACTCCCTTCAACCTCTGTCTCTTCGTTGCACTGTTGCATCTTTATCTCTTTTCTATCGCTACTTCAATGATCACTGCATCTCTGAACTGTCTGCATGCATTCCTCCACCTCTACGACGGGCGCGTGGCACCCGTCTAGCAGCAAACTCTTATCCCATTTCTGTCCAACTCTCAAATGCAAGAGTTAACCGTTACTCGCAGTCCTTCATTTATGCAACAGGTCATCTCTGGAACTGTCTTCCTCTGTCTGTATTTCCTGCTGCCTATGATCTCCAGTCTTTCAAACGCAGTGTGTCCAGGCATCTCGAAATGATCGGATTTTGAATTTGGCTCTCTCTTGTATTTTGTTTTTCTCTTGGAGGGAACTTTTATTGCGGGCTCATGGCCTTTGGTTCCTTCTTCCTCGCATAAAAAAAAATTAATTACATTAGTATGGAATAATGAAGTGGCTGAAGCTATTGACACTGGGACGAGAAATAAGCACCAGTAGATCCAGGTTAAGTCTCGCAGTAATAGTTGTAAACTATATCGCTAAATTGTTAACATTAACCCTTTAATGGTCGGAACAACTCCATTATTTTATTCCATCTAATGTCATGTTATTTTATTCGGGTGAGTGAGTCGTAGGCGGTAGAGCATTAACATCTTTACCGTTGGCCTTTTCTTGGTGGGAACAATTCTAGTATTCTATTCCATTTAACGCTAGACGATCTTATTCAGCTGAGTGCGAGTTACAGGAGCCCAAAAGTGTTATGAAGCTCCAGACCTGAGGATGGGAAAATGTAATGAATCAAATATAATGTTCACTCTACTGTATTTGCTTGGTACAAAAAAGCCACAGTGTCTTTATTTTCTGCTGTTTCATCTCTTGCTGCACCATCAGGTATTTTAAGTTTTCTCAGTCCACATATTTTAGGCGAGAGTGACCATCCACGTGTCTGAGTGGCATTAACTGAGCACTGACCAAAAACCTCAAACTTCAACCAACACACCACCCAAGGGACTAGATATTAAATAATGGAAAGGAACACACACACACACACACACACACACACACACACAATGGAGAAATGAACTCCCCTAGCTAGGCCACTTGGGCCATATAGCCCTGCTAGGCGACAGGAGAGCGCTACCTCTCCCAGTAGGGCAGCTACCCAGGCGGGGTGCGAACTCTCGACCCTTCGATCTCGAGTCAGGCGCTCTACTACCGGGCCACCCTGTCCCCAGAGAGAGAGAGAGAGAGAGAGAGAGAATCATCGAGCCACACACCATCCAGGGGACCAAATGCCACCAAAATTCTTGGCTTGTCCTGCCGGGTCATCGGGTGGCAGGTCTTGTGGCACCATCTCCCTCACCTTCGCCCTCAGCACACCCTCCAACTTCCTCACAAGGCCCGGGCGTGTGGCGGCGAGGTTGGTCGTCTCGTTCGGGTCCTCTGAAGTAAAATAATTTCCGATTGCCTATGAGAGTCCATAATACTTTTTCCTTGGCAATTTATTTATTTATTTGCTTATTCGCTATTATTTATATATATATTTTTTATCTTGTAGATATTTCATGGTAGTCTTTCTTCTCCAGTGACATCAGTTCTACCCAGTCCCACATTTTGAATTAATACAAGCTGGTATTGAATTGTTCATACCAAGTCAGAATTCACTAGAAGATCGGACTCCCTAAAATAATGAATTAGCAACTGTGCCAGAGTAACATCCCAAAAGCCATTAGTATATAACTCACACATAACATAAAATAAAAATCTTAATCGCTTTGTCAGTATGAAATATCTAGAGACCATGCAAAAGCAATATTAAGTGTCACTAAATCAAACTTTATTCACAACCAAAACATCTAAATTATTAAACAGTCCTAATGACAATAGAATATTCTAGCCAACTCTCAATTCTTTCAATAATAATTTTAACAAGTCATCACACATTCTCCCAGTAAAATCTTGAGATGGAAACAGCGTGATAAAGCGAACATCATTGTCAATACATGTCCAGTAATTCTGCTTTTGAGGAAGTCAACCAGACGTTCCTGTACTAGACCCTGACTTCCGAAGCTGCTCCATTTAAGATAAAGGCTAGATATGTAAAATCCATCCTAGACAATTTACCAACCAACAAAGCTCCAGGTCCAGATAGAATTCCTCCAATTGTTTTGAAAAAGTGTTTCCCATGACTTGCTCCTATTCTAGCTAAATTACTCAAACTATGTATACATACTTCTTCATTCCCCGATTCTTTGAGAGAAAGCAGTATCCACCCAGTTCCGAAGAAAGGAAGTTCCTCTGACCCCGCTGATTACAGACCAATAGCTATCACGTCTTCTCTTGGTAAGCTATTTGAGATTGTAATTAATAAGCACATAGTCAAACGTATTGAATCCAACAACTTAATCAGTGATAAACAATATGTTTTTCGCCACGAAAGATCCACTGTTGATATATTCAATCTCATGACCCACACCATCCATCAATCAATTCACCAACATGGAGAAACTAATGCAGTAGTCCGTGATGTTTCTAAAGCTTTTGACAGTGTGGCAACGTTCACTGCTATTCAACTCCTTTGCTATGGCCTAACGCCTTTTGTTCCTCTGATTTCTTCATATCTCAGTGATAGAAAGCTAAGAGTTAAAGCAGATGACTTATATTCCAATTTCCATCCAATGCCGGCGCGCCACAAGGATCTGTTCTGGCTTCAACCCTATTCTAATTCATACTAATAATCTCTTATCCGTCACCCATAATCCCATCCAATCATATACGGATGACTCAACACTTAAAAGTTCATTCACATTTGAACACCCATTTACAAAGGTAAATATCTCCAACTCACAACTCAGTACAGCAATTTCCATTAATCAAAACTTATCTGAGATCAATGAATGGGGACAAAATAATACTGTCTCATTTAATGCTAGTAAAACCAAATATATACAGTTTACTAACAAATAATGCCTGATTCCTATATTATCTTCAATGTTATTAATATTCCTATCTCTAATAGTACTGAAATTCTCTGTGTTTCACTAAGGAATGCCTTCACCTTGACCTCTCATGTTAGATCATTTGCTATAACCGCTTCAGAGAAAGTTGGATTATTGTACTGAGTCTGTAACTTCTTCATTGATGAGCAGCTAGCTATAATTTTGAAATCATGTGCTCTCTCTGGCGGAATATTGCTCACTCTTGTGGAATGAATATGAAGAGGTTGCACCAACACAACTAGACAAAATTCATAATAAAGCCGTTAGAATTGTTAATAACCCTACTGTTACCTATGAACTACCTCCCGTACAAGTGGGAAGGAATGTTTCCTGCCTTGCATTTCAGATACTCTTATTGCAAATGCTCAGACGAAGTTGCATTCATTGTACCAACTCTCCATGCCTTCCACCGTGCTACATATGCATCTGTTAGCACTCGTGACTGGACTGTCATTCTGCCATATTGCAGAAGTTTTGTCTATCAGAAGTCTTTTACTCCTCAAACTGCATCTCTTTGGAACCCTCTTCCTCAGAGTGGTTGCCCCCCCAAACTTCAACCTACTGCTGTTCAAGTCCAGCTGTTACAGACTTGTTACGAATGAAGGACATCTGCAATCTGGTGCATGGATTTTTTTCATTCATTTGTTTTTCCTTCCTCTGTTCTGTAATTGAAAAAAAAAAAATGAATATCCTCTTTACAGCTATGCTTATTTTCGCTTGTTCCGTAACACCTCTTCCTTAGCAATTTTTTGTGCACATCATACCTCAGTATCCTCTCCTCATGTTACAGATGCAAAACATGTCTAAGGAGTAAATAACAATCTGCTATCTCTCCATACCATATTGTATCAAAAAATTAAAAATAAATTTATATCAGTCACAATAAGTGCTATGGAAAGGATGTAGAGTCGTAACACTGTCTTTCTCTCCTAGTGAGCTACGTAAAAACAAAAACAAAAAAAAGCCGCAGAAGGACGAAAATCTGGGCCAAGTTAAGGTGAAATAACTATAGAGGCATGGGAATTTTTTGAGCTCTTCGTTCTCTGGCCTTCCTGAAACACACACACACACACACACACACACACACACACACACACACACACACACTAGTTCATGATACCCTCCTCTCCTAACAATTGTTGTAGGCGGAAAGAAAAAAGCCACTTGGGAAAAATTCTGCACTCTCTGTTTTTCTGAATAAAAAAACAAAGAAGAAAACAAAGAGAGAAAATAAAATAAAAAAGAAGAAAGAAATTATAGACACCAGAAGTAGCTGATAACTAATTTGTCTGTGAATCAAGGCTCAGATCTCCCGCCAAATTTGTCGTCTGCAGTGGATGAGATCACTTTCGCTATAACCGGTTGGATGTTCGTATCACCCTCCCTAATCCTGGGTTTCGGTTCAGTGGTGGCATTCTTAAACAGAGATATCAGTGATTTCTTGCTACATAACCTTCTCGCCTCCGATGCATTACTTTCTCACTTCAAGCCCTAAAATACATTACCTTCTCACTTAACGCCTTCAAAAAAATACTACCTCCTCATTTCAAGTCCTCAAATACATTACCTTCTCACATCAAGTCCTCAAATACATTGCCCTCCCACTTTAAGTCCTCAAATACATTACCTTCTCACCTCGAGTCCTCAAATCAATTACGCTCTCACTTGAAACCCTCAAAGCCATTACCTTCTCATTTCAAGCCCTCAAGTACAGTACATGACCTTTTCATATCAAGCCCTCAAATACATTACTTTCTCACTACAAGTCCTCAAATACATTACATTCTCACTTCAAGCACTCAGATACGTTACCTTTTCACTTGAAGCCCTCAAACACATTACCTACTTACTTCAAGCCATTAAATACATTATCTTCTCACTTCAAGCCCTCAAATACGTTATCATGTCACTTCAAGCCCTCAAATACATTACCATTTCACTTCAAGCCCTCAAATACATTACCACCTCACTTCAAGCCCTCAGATTCATTCTCGTCTTCATATGTATTATCTTCTCACTTTAAACTACATTACCTTTTCGCCTAAAACTCTCAAGCACATCGCCTTTTCGTCTCATTCTCTCATACTACATTACCTCTTCGCCTAAACCTCAGATTACATTACTGTTTCATCTCGAACGCTCAAGCTACATTGTTTTTTACCTCAAACTCCCAGACGCATTATTTTCTCGCCTAAAACTCTCACACTACATTGCCTATTAGTTTCAAATAAGTTACCTTCGTTACTCAGACTCACAAAGTACAATACATTCTCTCTTTCCGCTCTTAGACTACGCTGCCTTCTCTCATTTCGCTCTTATAATACACTACCATCCCTCTTTCCTCTCTCAGACTACATTATCTACTCTCTTTCCGCTCCCAGACTACACTGCCTTCTCTCTTTCCACTCCCAGACTTCACTACCTTATCTCTTTTCGCACTCAGACTATATTGGCTTCTTTCCATTTTCAGACTGCACTTTTTGCTCTCAGACGACACTGCCTTCTCTCTTTCCGCTCTCTGGCTAAATTACCTTCTCCCTACAAACTCTTACATACGTTATCTCCTCGCTTCCGACTCTCATAGTACAATCGGGGAAAAAACTAATATTGCACTTCTTCTACATCGCATTTTCCTCTGTTGGGTAAAATTTCAAGGATGGGCGAGGCTTGGTTTGTTCCTCTTTCCATAGATGATTCTCTTCGATATGATGCGTCAGGGAGGAAGAAACGGAAATGCCTAAATTCTGAGGTAAACACAATGGAGTATTAAGCAAACTTTTGTCGACACAGTGGCGTAGTAGGCGAAGTTTTTTCCCTGACCTTGCATCACCTTGGTTAACATTTTTGAAGTACAGCCGCGGACATTAAATATCGTCCCACATCGTACTCGAACGATTGCGAAACTTTTACACGATATTCAGAAAATCTGCAAATCAGATCGCATCACTGGGAATCAAAAGTCATTGTCCTCTCTCTCTCTCTCTCTCTCTCTCTCTCTCTCTCTCTCTCATCTGACTTGAAACGATATTTTTCTCCGCATCTGTACATTAGCTTCACATTTGAAATTCTCAAACACGTTACCTTATGGAAGCTCACTCACTTTTCAGATCAAAGAGCCAGGGTCCTTCTTCGTCGGTGTACTTTTGAGGTCCCATCAACAGCTTGTATCGCCCCACCCTGTTACATAGACAACACAGACTTTACTGTACCACACCATCCTGATACAGAGAAACACAGACGTTACTGTACCACTCCATCCTGATACAGAAAAGACAGGTGAAGATTATACTGTCCATGCTTCAGACTGAGGGGATCCTGAAAAATTAATTATCGAAATATATCGTTATTGTTACTCAAGTTTCGGTATGACTGCTGCTGACAAAGTTACTTGATATTTTTAGATATTACGAATATTAATCTAGTTAGTGAAAGAATATGTCTAAAGAAGTCGTCGAGCTTATAAAAGGCCATTGAGGCCAGAATGTAGAACCATTAAAATAATGTAGTGTGGTACCACTGTTTAAAGTCTATGAACTGTTGGTTATAATTTCATATTTCACTTACCAACCATGACATTTTCGTTTTGCATTAGACGAACAGTATAGGTTACGGTGTTGTTTTCCTTCTGTACTGTCATGCATTAAAATGTGTTGTGAATGTACCAGTGTCTGGTGGAGTTCTTGTGCGGCAAAGTTACTTGTGTGGCAGAGTTACTTGTGTGGCCAGAGTTACCTGATGGCGCCACTGAAGTCTTCGTTGGCCTGTTCGATATCGTAGATAAGAGAGTTCCTAGGCGACCTGACACGACCTGTGTGCAGCGCCTCCCACTGGTTGAATCCGTCGGTGCATGGCAGGACGGCGGCCCCAGCGGCTGCCATCAGAGTGGACCGCCAGTCGGTGACGTGCAAGAGTCCGCCATACCTCCGAGGAGTGTTCTCCAACATGGCGCCGTGTACCAGCCCCGCCACCCGGGTTCCGCCCTCCCACTGCGACCCTTTCGCCCCTCGCAGCGGCAGGTTTATCCCTGAACACAGTGCCACATGCCAAGGGTAATGATCATTGATTCTGGTTTGCCACACATCACATCATCAGCAACTCTTGTAATGAATGATACTGCAACATTTGCTGGCAAAGTGAAAGCACTATCTTATCTAACCATTCAGTTACTTGGCATATGAAACCCATAAGTACTTATACCTGAACCGACGGCATCGTTGTCATAAAAGAATACAATGAGCATCTATTTAGCAACTCTTGATAATTATTCTACTGAATTCCAGATAATCTCATCCTATCTAACCATTCAGTTATTTGATATATAATTAAAAAACACCAAGGCATATGCTATCCCACCATTAATTTATTTGATATATAAACCATTTATTACCAGCTGGGCTTTTTCCGCCATTGTCAGAAGAAAATACAATGAGAGTGTTGTTGGCAAAGGTTGAGGCCGTGATGGCGGCCACCACCCTGCCCACCGCGTCGTCCATGGCCGTCACCATCCCCAGCAGCGTCTGCCGGTCCGGGTTACTCTCTTCGGGGTACAGAGCTAAGTACTCCTCCGGTACCTGTTAGTGTGGTACAGAGGGTTACTGGACCGGTACATTGCTTACCAAATCAGTGCGCTGAGGTCACTTTCGTTAAGGCATGTAGATGTGGTACAAGGGGTTACTGGACCATTTGTTTTTCCTTCCTCTGTTCTGTTATTTAAAAAAAAAAAAATGGAGTCATTCGTCGGGGTTAGGTAGTACACTCGTCTGATATCTCTTACGGTACTGGGGTTACCGGGCCGGTACTAGGGATGCTGGACAGTGAAGTTACTGGAACGGTACTGGGGTTACTGAAGTGGTACTGATGTTACTGGACTGTGGAGCTACTGGAGTGGTATTGATGTTACAAGACGGTTGCTGGGGTTACTGGAATAGTGCTGGGTTACTGAACAGGTACTGTGGTTACTAGAGTGGTACAGGGTTACTGGACTGATGCTGGGGTTACTGGACTGGCACTGGGGTTAGTGGAGTGGTATAGGGTTACTGCTGTGGTACTGAGGTTACTGGTGTGGTACTGAGGTTACTGGACTGGTACTGGGTTACTGGACATTTACTAGGTTACTTGACTGGTACTGTTGTTACTGGTGTGGTACTGAGTTACTGGACTGGCACTGGTGTTACTGTACAGATACTCGGGTTACGAGAGCGTTACCAGAGTAGGACTGGCACTGGTGCTACTATAGTTGCGGGCACAACTCTGAGGTTGTCATTATCGTACCCTGGCAACCTACCAATCAAAGGTGCGTCCGATTTCGTATCATGTTATACACGAATCACATAATTATGCACAAATATATTTAACACGAATATTATTAAACATGAACATATACACGAATCACATGCGTCACATATTATACACGAAATCAGACGCACTCGCGAATGGTACTGTAGGTTGCCAGGCACGATAATAACAACCTCACAGTCGTACGCCGCGACTAATAGAGTGGTGCTGTGTTACTGGAGTGGTACTGGGGTTCCTGGATGGGTACTAGGTGCTGGGCTGGTGCAGGGGATACTAGAGTGGTACTGGTGCTACTGGACTGGTATTGGGGTTATCGAGCTGGGGTTACTGACTGTCAATGGGGTGTTAAAGGAGTTACTAGGCTGGTACTAGTGTTACTGAACTGGTACTGGTGTTACAGGCTGTTAATGGGGTTGCTAGGCTGGTACTGGTGTTACTGGACTTGTACTGATGTTACTGGACTGGTACTGGGTTAGTGGACTAGTACTGGTGTTACCGGACTGGTACTGGTGTTACTGGACTGGTACTGGGTTAGTGGTCTAGTGCTGGTGTTACTGGAGTAGTACTGATGTTACTGGTCTGGTTCTGGGTTAGTGGACTAGTACTGGTGTTACCGGACTGGTACTGGTGTTGCTGGGCTGGTACTGGGTTAGTGGACTGGTACTGGTGTTACTGGACTGGCAATATTGTTACTGGACTGGTACTAGGTTAGTGGACTGGTACTGGTGCTACCGGACTGGTACTGGCGTTACTGAACTGGTACTGAGTTAGTCGACTGGTATTGGTGTTGCTGGACTGGTACTGGATTGATACTGTTGTTACCGGATTGGTATTGGTGTTACTAGACTGGAGCTGGTGTTACTGGTCTCGTTCTGGGTTACTGGACTGGTATTGGGGTTACTAGGCAGGTACTAGGGTTTCTGGACTTATATTGGGGTTCCTAGGCTGGTACTGGGGTTACTCGACTATTATTGGGGTTACTGTACTGGCACTGGGGCTACTGGAGTGTTATTGGGGTTACTGGACTGGTATTAGGGTTACTAGGCTTGTCCTGGGATTACTGGACTGGTACTGGGATTACTGGACTGGTACTGGGATTACTGGACCGGTATTGGGGTTACTAGGCTGGTATTAGTGTTACTAGGCTGGAATTGGGGTTACTGGACTGGTATTGTGAAGTGGTACTGGGTTTACTGGACTGGCACTGGGGTTACAGGGCCAGGGTAGATGAATAAAACCGTCTGGCGGTAGTTTGTATGAAAACATAAGATACAAATGGTTAGATGGTTAGATGGTTTAGATGTAGGAAATATCTTTCATGAAATACGTCTAAGTGTGACAAAGACTGAGTGTGACAAAGACTGAGTGTAACAAAGACTGAGTGTGACAGACTGAGTGTGACAACGACTTAGTGTGACAAAGACTGATAAAGACTGAGTGTGATAAAGACTGAGTGTGACAAGGACTGAGCGTGATAAAGATTGTGGGACAAAAAGCTGAGAATGACAACGACTAAGTGTGACTGACTGAGTTTGACAAAGGCTAAGTGTGACTGACTGAATGTAACGAAAGCCGAGTGTAACAAAGACTGAGTGACAAAGTCTGAGTGTAACAAGGAATGAGTGACAAAGACTGAATGTGACAAAGACTGAATGTGACAAAGCCTGAGTGTGACAAAGGTTGTGGGATAAAGGCTGAGTATGACAAAGATTGAGTGTGGCAATGGCTGAGTGTGACAAACGCTGAATGTGACAAAGGCTGAGGGTGACAAAGGTTGTGGGATAATGACTGAGTGTGACAGGCTGAGTGTGACAGGCTGAGTGTGACGAAGACCGAATGTGACGGTATGATTTTGAGTGTGTTCACGCTGATGCTATAATACAAAAAAAAATCGGTGTGATGTCTGTGTTCCAGTGATGACAGTAGTGATGATGCCAATGAAAACGATGATAATGATGATGATGATGACAGTGATGATGACGATGATGATGATGACAGTGGTGGTGGTGCTGCTAATTATAACACGATGATGATGATGATGGTGATGGTGGTGGTGACGGTGGTGGTGATGATGGCGCAAGTGCTCACCGTCAACGGAGTGTGGACGTGCTGGAAGGCCAGGTACAAGAAGAACGGCGACTGTTTGCCTTCCTGTTGCTGAATGATCTTCACGGCTCGCTCAGTTAACAGGTCCTGAGGGAGTAGTGGGCAGAGGTGACGCTTGAGAGAGAGAGAGAGAGAGAGAGAGAGAGCATTGTTACTGTTGTTGTTGCTGTTGCCTAATCCCGGTCTGACTGTCCTGACAGAGCCGTCGACCACAGGTGTGTCACTGTTTCCCTAGGGCCTTCTCACAGAAACAGTACACTTCCACAGTGTCGGATCAAGGCCCTTCCCATGGAATGGTGCAGGGAAATATGGGGAGGTTCGCCTCTTGGGTGGACGCCGCAGCTGCTCCACCCAGGTTGCACAGTATAATCACGTTTATGCTCCCCCTCAGCGCCAGACAGACAAGTTGGTTGAATTACTGACTAAATGACTGATTGATGACTGACTAATTAACTGAGTAGCTGAATGATTCATTCATTGACAAACCGACAATAGATTGCCTGTTAGAGTGGCTAATTTATTGACTGAATGAGTGAGTGACTGATTAACTGACTGATAAGTGACTAATTAACGAACTGATTGGTAGATTGAGTAACTGGGTGTTTGCTTGACACCCTGTTTGACTGATCGTCTTCACCGACGTATTCTTGTACTATTCAGTCAGTACTCACCAGATTATAAGTACCATTAGCCTCCAGCGCAACCCGATCGCCGTCTCGAAAATCATACCCACCTGAGGAGTAAATGGTACAGCGTTAGTGTCTATCTACCTATCTATTTCCTTATTCATCTATCAACTTCTTCATATATTTGGTAATATTTGCTCTACTTACCTTATTGTAGTCTTATATTGGCTAAACTATAGCACTCCTATTCATCTCATTCCATTTGGTAGTATTCACAATTCTTGTCTTTCTACTTGCATGTACTGTACTTACAACCTCTGTTTAGTATCTGTCTTCAAATTAATCTTATTCTAGCTCAACCGCAGTCTTCTTTTGAGATCATTCTGTTTTCTATTCATATTTCCTGTTTATGTCTATTTATACATCGTTCCCTCCATCTATCTACCCTCATGATTACAATCTTATCCTTTTTTTCTTCTTTTCTGGATAGGACAAAGTTTTGCAGACGTCCAGCCTTTCGTTCTTTCTTTCTAGACAAAAATGCATTATCCTTTTCATTTCATTCCATTTTAACAGACATGTTTCCTGTCCATATCACTGTTTATAAATCTTTCTTTCTTTCTACCTACTTGTTATGCTGACTCAATTGAAGTCCCTCGCCCCATTCCAACCAGCCTTTTAACCAACTTTGTTTTACTACAGTCGGTTTTGGTCTACCTGTTTTTTTTTTTTTTCATTCTTAGAGTGAAGATAATCGTAGACATTTGCATATACAAACATGTGCTTAGTATCGGGGATGTGTCGAAAAAAGTGTGTGTATGTAAATGCTATGCGCATCCATATTATTATTTTTATGTGTGAGTGTTTGCAGTTCACGAGTAATATAATAAAGTTGCTCAATTGTTGTCACCTAATTGCAGTTTTAAAGGCCAGATTCATTATCGTTACGTTCCTCCTTCTAGTACCATTTTTTTCATATATTTCTTTCCATTTGTGAATGGTTTTGGTACATTTAACTTCATTTGGTAGTTGATTTCAAGACCTAGCTGCTGTCATCGAAAAACTGTACCTAATTGCATTGTTATCTCTTCTTCACTTTAGTGTGTGTGTGTGTGTGTGTGTGTGTGTGTGTGTGTGTGTGTGTGTGTGTGTGTGTGTGTGTGTGTGTGTGTGTGTGTGTGTGTGTGTGTGTGTGTGTGTGTGTGTGTGAGTTCTTACCTAATATTTCTTACCTACTTGTCTCTTTACATGGATTCGTGAAGATCGTACTGTCCCGTGTTTTGAACCATTTTTATCATACGTCTTTAAAGTTATAAACTGTTTTGGCACACACTATTTCATTCGGTTGTGGATTCCACTAATCAACTGCTCTATTTGGGAAACTGAATTTCCTTACGTCTTTATCACCTCTCATTTGAACAGTTTTCTGCAGCGTACTCTTAATGTTGCTTCCCCATAGGTTATATACTTATTTAAGTCTATTTTCTCTTTTCCTGTGATGCATTTATATAACATAACCATGTCTCCTATTTTCCTTCTTTCCTGTAATATTGGTAGGTTAATTTTTCGAGTCTTTCTTCATAGCTTAGGTCCCTTAAACTTGGTGCCCATCTTCTAGCGGCCCTTTGTACCTTTTCAGTCTTATCTATGTGTTTTCTGAGAGGCGGATTCCAGACTACTGATGCATACTCCAGAGCTGGTCTGATGAATAATATTATCTTTCTCAGCATGTCTTCATTTATATATGTGAATGCTACCCTTATATTAGCAAGCAGTGTGTACATGTTCCCTACGTTTTCATTTATGTGGTCAGCCTGTGATAGTCTGGTATTGTTAATCACTCATAAATCCCCTTCACTTTCTAATGTGTGTAGGGTTGAACTTCCTTACTTATAGTCCCAGTCTGGTCTTTTTTCACTTTTACCAAATTTTATTAAATGACATTTGTCCACACTGAACTCCATTTGTCATCTATTGCTCCATTCATGAACCTTATTTAATTCTTCTTGTAGCTGTATGCAAGAGTCTGTGTTTGTAATTTCTCTTTGTATTTTTGCATCATCAGCAAACATATTTTAAGTAGCTTCCATTTTCATTGTTATTGTCTGTTTGGTGCCAGCACAGAGCCCTGTGGAACTCCACTTGTCAATTCTCTCCATGATGAGTACTTTCCCCTTAGCACTGTTCCCATTTCCCTTTTACTTAGAAAATCTTGCATCCAATCGTACATATTACCTTGGATTCCTCCTTGATGGTACAGTTTCCGTAAAAGTCTTTTGTGTGGTACTCAGCCAAATACCTTCTTGAAATCCAAATATATGCTGTCTACCCAGCCATCTCTTTTCTGTATAATTTTTGCAACTCTATCATTGTACCTTAATAGGTTAGTAACACATGATTTTCCCTTCCTAAAACCAAAATGTCTTTCTGTTATCATATTGTGTTTTTCCAGGTGTTTTACCCAAACTCTTCGTATGAGTTTTTCAGACATCTTGCTTACGACGCTGGTCAGTGATACTGGTCGGTAGTTATGTAGATTGTGTCTATTTCCTTTCTTGAAAAGGGACACAATGTTTGATTCCTTCCATATATCGGGTAGTTTTCCATGTCATAAGGATTCTCTGAATATGAAATGTAATGGACTGCCTAGTTCTTTTGCAGATTCCTGTATTACCCAACACGAAATCTCGTCAGGGTCATTGGCTTTAATTTCCTCATCTCTTCCTAGACCTCTTGTTTCGTTAAACGTATAATTGTGAATATGTGTGGGAATGCTTGTTCGTTTTCATCTCACGCAAATCTACATTTTTTAGTAAAAACTGATTGGGAATTTTTGTTTAGTACTTCACAAATATCTTCTTCACTGATACAGATTTTCCCTCACCCATGGTGGATAGTATTTTATCCTTATCTTTCGCTTTGCTTTGTATGTAGTTGTAAAACAACTTCGGCTGATCAATACTTTTATTTATAATGTCTTCTTTAAACTGCCTTTGAGTTTCTCTCCTTATCCTTGTATAATCATTTCTTGCCTGCTTGTAGTTGTTATATGCCCTCTCACTTTTATGTTGTCTGTATCTGATCCACAGCAGATCTCTTTTCTCTTTTGCATTTTTACAGTCAGTATTAAACCAGTTCTTTATCCTTATTTCTGTGTCTTTGTGCAATGGGACATAATTATGGGCTCCTGTTTCATAAAATTCACGGAATTTTTATATATAACATTTATATCTTGTCCTCTTAGCTCCTTTTCCAAATCTATATCCTTAAAGTACTTCTTTAGGTCATGATAGTTGCCTTTTCTGTAGTGTAGCCTCATTTTGTAATTTCCATCATGTGTAACTACATCATATACTATCATGAAATTGTAATCTAATACTGCATGGTCGCTTTTGCTGAATGGGGGATGATAGATTATATTATCAATTTCATTTTCTTACCTAGTAAATATGAAATTTAATAATGAAGGGTCTTCTGGTCGTCTTTTTCTGGTATTCTCCTTTACATGTTGTGTTATAAAAAAAATTCCTGTACAAGATCCAAGAGCTTTTGATCCCAATAACTTTAGTGACTTTTGACATCTAGAATCTTCCAGTTTATAAATATGTTAAAATCTCCCGTTAGTATAATTCTTTCAGATTTTTCTTCCATTCTATATAGTTGGGTTCTTAAACTCTGAATTGTCTGTTCTGCCAGGTCTTCATATTCACCTCCATCCCTTGTGTTTGTCTTGGGTGGCATGTATAAATTTGCCACAATTATTATCTTTTCTGATGTTCTGCACTAATCTCTACTGCAACGAATTTTTCTTGTGAGGGTATGTCTATTTCTATCCTTTTTTTTTCGGAGTCTTTTCTCTGTTAGTATCATAACTCCTCCTCCATTTTTTTTTTAATTCTGTCTCTTTGGCAAATATTCTACTCATCCAAATTTAAAGCGTTGTTTGATATCTTTGGGGTAATTTTGTTTCCATGACACAAACAATATGAGGCTCATTTTCTGTGATATAGGTTTATATCTCTACTAATTTGGATACCATTCCATCTACATTTGAGTACATCATTCATTCATTCATTGCCAGACGCCATGTATCCCAAACGGGGTGACCTAGGGCTTAGAGTTAATTGTTTTACAGGGAGGGGCACTAATCCTCCACCAACCCCACTCACGTAGGGATGCGAACAGCATCTGGTGTTCCCAGGCGGTCACCCATCCAAGTACTAACCAGACCCAACGTTGCTTAACTTCGCTGATCGGACGGGAAGCGGTGTACTCAACGTGGTATGGCCGTTATCTAAGGCGTTGCCCCTGGGTAGAGGACTTTTGGACTGGAGCGTGTAGCATTTTATGACCGGATGCCCTTCCTGATGTCTACCAATGACCCTTGAGTGGATTCGATTCTCCGACCCTTTGGTCAGAACAGAGCGCTCTAACCCACTGAGCCACGGCTGCTATTGAGTACATCAACTTAGCCATATTGTTCACATAATTGACACTGGCTGAGTCTACTATCTTAATTATATTTAGTCTCTGCTGTTTATGTGCCATTTTTTTGCTTGCAATCCTACTACTACGTAAAAAAAAAATTACTTCATTCATCTGATCTTGCATCGTTCTTTCTTTTTGCTTCGTCCCTCTTTTCCTTTACTAATCCCCATTCCTCTTGAGTTAGGCACCTATTTATCCACACTTCTTTGTACTTCTCCGATTCCTTAAGTTTGTTAGCATTTTTTAATACCTCCTCTACAGTGTTCACAGTTTGGAAGGTTACTTTCAGAAGCCTTGACTTGTTTCTTTCGTATTTCCCTAATCTCCTAAATTCCTCTACATCTTTCTCACAGATTTCCTTCGATACTACTTTCAATATGTTTATATTTACCATCTCCTTGTTATCTCTGGTGATTCTATTCCTTATTTCTTCTTCATCTTTACTAGTGATGACTATAGATTTGTTAATCCCAGCTGTTTCCTTTATCAGCCCTGGGTTCTTCCTTATGCCTTTGACCTCTCTTGTCCTGTCTTTTGCTTCAACCTTGTTTTTAGATCTTGACTTGTTTTGGCTACTTCTGCCCATGTATTTCGTACTTCCTCTGTGTTGTTTCTCATCATTTCCTTTGCCCGAGTTTTCTTATCAGTGTTTCTGTTTTGCTCTATCAGATTACTAGCTTGACGAATTTTGTCTATCATTACTGTAATCCTTCAAGGCTCTTTCAAGGGTGACTACTGTATTTTCCATTTCGGTCATTTTCTTCCTCAGAATGTCTGCCTCAGCTTGTAGCTCACCTACTGTTGCACCTTTTCTGTTTAATTCGTTTACCAATTCCTCATTTTTTCCCCTTTTATTATTACAGTTCCTTCCTTTTTTCATCCAATTCCACTTTGAAAGTTTCCTCCAGTTTATTCATTTTCTCTGCTACTTTATTAAATGTAACCAGTTCCACCAGGTCTGTGTAGTCATCATTTAGTTTTTTACTGTTTCCCTTCCTCTTACCTAGATACACTTCTTGAAAGTACGCCATCTTATAGAAATACACTTTTTACTTGCAGTTTAGCATCTCCGTTCTGTCAGTCATGGAATTTACCGAGCGCTCGACTGTTTACCCAACACGGCGTCTGTCGTCTGTCTGCTAACGCCGCTAATTCCTTGGGGCTCTGATTATTTAATATACTTTCTTTGGACTGCACTTTTTCCCTTTTGCTTGATCAACAATCATTTGTAATTTAGCTTTGTACCGAACTTGACTCATTTTAAGACAGACTTTGGTATTTGATGCAGCTGTGTGAGTGTGTGTGTGTGTGTGTGTGTGTGTGTGTGTGTGTGTGTGTGTGTGCCTCTTACCGTTATAGGAGTGATTGTAGTAGTAGTGACGACCCCCGTATAGCCCGTAGAAGGACTGGAACCCCCTTCGTGTGGGCGTGTAGGCCTCGTCACAGAAACCCAGATGCCACCTGTTCAAAAGTTGCACCTTGTTTAACTCTTTCACCATACTGAATTAATTTATGCTTTATTCCGTAAGTGACTTTATGTACTTCAGGGCACTAGACTGGGATCAGAGATGTCGTGAACCATGTTATGTTATATTGTCACTGACGCCAATTTCCTAACATATACCATTGTTTTGTTTCCAGGCTTTGCTAGCACATAATTCGAACACTGTCTTTGAGTGGATCTGACAATACTTACTTTATATAATGAGCAGTGTTCAGTAACTTATATCTCATAAGGACACCCTATCAGCCATTTTTATCGAGTCCATCAATGTGAGGGGACGGAGGTATAAATAAAGCCGTAAAGTCGGTTTCTCTATTATCTGACAAAGCTGAAAGCCCACAAAACTTGTCTCTTTCAAAGAAAATCGAATAAAAAAGAAATCTGAGCACAAGAGCTGCTCACATCTAGGTGCCTAGATGTAAATTTGAGTATTGCATGTCATGAGGAAAACTGTGTTGGCAAAAACTGATATCTGCCTTAATAACCTTCGTGTATTTGACAACTATTAATTCTAAGTATCTTGTTCTTCATCTTTGTCGCCTTTGCCTCCACTCACTTGCCGACCAAATGCGTGCTGTAGCCTAGAGCAGCGAGGTCCTCCGGCAACAGCGTAACGTTCACAGTGAGGCCGGTGGGAGTCATCAGAACTAGTGGATACCCCTGTAGGCAGAGGTTTGAGTATTTCTATCTCTTTATTTTTAAACCTCATACTTCCAGACGATGTTATCTAATTATCTGTGGAATTAAGGAAGGCTTTTACTCAACCTAACTGGTTCGACAAATTTCTCTTGGGCTAATTGCAATCGTCAAGGCTAATTTTCTTCTACACAGTGCGGGAAATACATGGGTATTATTATAAATTTTGCATCATCTCAGCAATGAGCCATATATATGGAATTAGTCTGATCTTGATGTAAATGTTAAGAAAAATGGTGGCCAACGCATGAACAAATCCTTCTTTATAAATACTGGTGAATGTAAAATATTTTAAGTTCTATAGATTATTTTTGAACAAGATCTGTTTTATGTGTACTGAGTGCACTTGTGTTTCTCTTAACCTGAGAGATAAATCACATGTATGGAGCAAAATGTATCTGAATGCAGAGAGTAAAAAAAAAAAAAAATCTTTATAATGATTCTCTAAGACGCGTTTTATGATTGCCGTTGCCCCACCACACCTGTCTGCCACGACTGAAGGGAAAGTATCCTGAGAAATGCTGAGTGGGTGGGTGTGTATGGAGTAAGATTTATCTGAATGTAAAATGTCAAAATAATGTTCTCTAGGTTATGATTGCTGTCAACCCACCTGTTTGCCGACACGGAAGGGGCAATACTCAGACAGAAGTGCCTATCGTATCGGTATGTATTGAGTAAGACATTATGGTTCAGCAGGACCTTATGTATGGTTACCTGTCTGCCCAAGTGGAAGGGGTAATATCCAGACAGCAGTGCTGAGCGTGTGGGTGTGCAGAAAGGCTGGACGTAGTTCTGGTCCAGCGTCACCCCGTCACCACTCAGTTTGTGTAGATTCGGCGTCACCACTCTTGGGTCGTGCCATGACACGTCGTTCCACCCTGTCGTTTATCAGATAATAACATACACGTAGCCACTGGGGGGGCAGGGGGGCAGCTTGCCATCTCTGGGAAAATTTGGAGGAAATGCTAAAAGGGATTTTTGGCATAGTTCTTGTATGACAAAACAGTGTTCCTAATTTTACTACTTGCATATTAAACAATATTATCTATTTCCAAAAATATTTATTTGAGACCAATAATTTACTTTGAAAGTGAAAGCTAGACTAAATATAATAAAACCCTTGAGAAAGAATGATCAGTTATAACTTAATTTCCCCTATCATCTTAGATTATGTGGTTTATATTAGAGCTCTATTGATGTTTTGCACTTGAATCCTGATGAGGTATAAAAATTACCTTCCTGTCCCCTCGGTCACATCTTCTCGTCCTGCAGCCATATCCTGTAGGCAGTTGCAAACCAACACTCCACAATTATTGTTACAAACAACAACAAGCAAAATTTTTGAAGACTGCATGAAGCCATTTTGATCACCTCGGACTAAATTTTTGAAGGTAAGCAGATTTAAATATGTGCCAGGGGCCTCGTTTGGGTAGGGGACAGGGAGACGTGTCCCCCACACTTTTTGGAGGCTGGGGGACAAAGTACCTTTTGTCCCCCCCCCCCCTACTTTTCTAGGTGAAAATTTTCAGGATGAATAGCTTTACGCCGTTTTTTTTTTTTTTTTCTTAATGGAAAAATCTATTCTGTACAGTACAGTACTGTTCAGGTGATATGAAAAGCATTCTCTACTGCGAGGGGCAGGTCGAGTAGTCACCTAAGTCAAGGATTAAGAGAGGTTAATCCCACAAGATGTATTTACTTAGGTCAGTCTTGACGTATGCACCTTCCCTGATGCTTGAGCCAGTGAGAATGAAACTAAAGGAATAAGCAGTGGAAAACAGAATTTCTATTGGCTACCATCACAGCAGTAGTACAAAACAGAATACTAGGCTGGGGGTGAGTGCGGCAGAGAATTTTAATTTACACATATGTGCTAAGTGG
>NC_137032.1:10138172-10148645 GCF_032717465.1 Coenobita brevimanus
AGCTACCACCACTACCGCACCACATCTGCCACCACGACCATAAACCATGACCACACCACAACCACCCTCTCATTATAACTACTACCAGCATCATCCACCAAGATCACACCACAACCACCATCCCCCACCATAACTACCACCACTACCACTCCACCAGCACACCACACTACAGCAACCACAACACCACTACCACACCACAACCACCCTCTCATTATAACTACTACCAGCATCATCCACCAAGATCACACCACAACCACCATCCCCCACCATAACTACCACCACTACCACTCCACCAGCACACCACACTACAGCAACCACAACACCACTACCACACCACAACTCACCGTTTTCACAACAACTATCACACGACAACCACTCCATACCTACCACACCTGCATAACCATACCGCAACCACCCTGCCACTATAACTATCAATAATTTCACACCATTATACGGCTACCACACCACTACTACCATACCACTACCAGCCCCTTCACCATAAATACCACACCAAAATTACTCCCTCACCCTAACCGCCATATCACCACATCCACACCACAGCAGTCAAACCGCCACTACCACAGCATAGTCACCGCACCAAAGCCATCACACCACAAACGTCACACCATAATCATCACTCAGTAGACCAGAGTCACGACACTGCAGCCACCACACAACACCACAGTCACTACACCACAGCCACCATACTACAACCTCCACACCACAGCCACCACACCATAGCCACCACACCACAGCTACCACACTACAACTACCACACCACAGCCACCACACCATCGTTGCCACACCACACCCACCACACTACACCTGTCATCCCAGAGTCACAACACGACAGCCACCACACGACACCTTCTACATCGAAGCCACCACATTATAGCCATCACGCCATACCGCAACCACCACACCATGCCACAACCACCACACCCCATCACAGCCGCCCCACACCAAACATCACACCACAACCTCCACATCACACTCACCACACCAGTCACCACAGCCACCACACCACAGTTACCACACCAGTCACCGCACCACAGCCATCATACCAATTCCACCACACCGCAACCATCACACCTAACCACAGCCACCACACCACAACCATCATACCCAACCACAGCCACCACACCACAACCATGACACCCAACCACAGCCACCACACCACAAGCATCACACCCAACCACAGCCATCACATCACAGCCACCGTAACACAGTTACCACACCAGTCACCACACCACAGCCATCATACCGCAACCACCACACCACAGCCATCACGCCCAACTACAGCCACCATACCACAACCATCACACCCAACCACAGCCACCACACAACCATCACGCCCAACCACAGCCACCACACAACCATCACGCCCAACCACAGCCACCACACAACCATCACGCCCAACCACAGCCACCACACCATAACCATCACACCCAACCACAGCCACCACACAACCATCACACCCAACCACAGCCACCACACAACCATCACACCCAACCACAGCCACCACACCAAAACCATCACACCCAACCACACCACAACCATCACACCCAACCACAGCCACCACACCACAACCATCACGCCCAACTACAGCCACCACACAACCATCACACCTAACCACAGCCACCACACCACAACCATCACACCCAACCACAGCCACCACACCATAACCTTCAAGCCCAACCACAGCCACCACACCACAACCATCACGGCCAACCACAGCCACCACACCACAGCCACAACGTTACCACACCATACACGCATCACACCACAGTCCCAATAGCCACCACACCACAGCCATCTTATCATAACCACTTCTTCATCGTCAGAAACACTTTCTCAGCACTGCCAACTCAGCCATCCCGCTACAGTCATATCATCACTATGAGCTCTCCAGTCTAATGCAACCACCTCCTCAGCCATCTTACCACAGTCAGACCTCACCACAGCCAAGCCAGCCACATCGCCATAGCCAAATCAAACACCTCACCACAGCCAACTCATTCACCTCACCACAGCCAATTCACCACAGCGAAATCATCCACCTCACCACAGCCAACTCACCACAGCCACTTCACCACGGTTAACTCTTCCAACTCACCATAGCCAACTCATCACAGCCAACTCATCCATCTCACCGCAGCCAATTGTACCACCTCAACCACCACACCACAGTCAACTCAACTACCTAGCCACAGACAAATCAGCCACCCCGTCAAGTCGTCATAGCCAGTCCGGCCACCGTACCGCAGCAACCTCTCGCCACAGTCAGCACAGCCATCTCGCCGTGGTCAACTCACCACAGTACCTCACTACAGACAGCTCAGCCACCCTACGGCAACCTCACCACGACTACCTCACCACACCACAGTCAGCCACCAGACACAGCCACCTCAGCACCACAGCCACCTGAATGAAACTGGCGTGGTAAAGTTTAAAGCGAGAGGCCTAATCAGCACCTGGGGTCAAAGATCGTGTGTGTGTGTGTGTGTGTGTGTGTGTGTGTGTGTGTGTGTGTGTGTGTGTGTGTGTTTCTCTATTCAAACTCTTTTTATATATTCAACGTGTTTTAGTTTCATATACATTTTTTTTTATCTGGCAGGGAAAGATGGTATATTTGACTTATGTTGTGTTGTTATCATAGAGATGTTATTGTCATTATTGTTGCTATTGTTTTAAATTTAATTTTCCATGCTATTGTTGTATTTTTTTTTCAGATTAGTTTTTACTGAAATTCTCTGCCAAAAGTATAATCATTTCACTTTAACTGGGGTTAATATTGCCCTTTATCCAGATTGAATTCTGAGCTATAACAAGAAACTAATGCTGGAATATGGTGCTGTACCACGTTTACCTAACTTGACTTAAATTTCCCATCCCTCCAACTCGAGCGCTAAGTCGCAGTACTAGGCTGATATTAGAATATGATGCTAGTCACGAAGAAGTGCTATGGAAAGGATGTTGAACATGACGTTGTCTTTTTCTGATTGAGTTAGGTGAAATATACTACAAAAGGACGAAGACGTGGACCAAGTTAGTATAAATGGCCCATACTCACGATGACTTGCCATGGAAAGGATGTAGCAGCCACAGTACTGCCTTTTCCTGTCTGAGCCACGGAAAAGAACGAACATCAATGAAAATCGGTCTGTTCATACGTATTCGTTGACCTCTTCACGAGTAATTCTTGCTTTAATCATGCCCATTTCTTAATCAATTCGTGCATATTTCTTGGTAACTTCCTGTTATTTCCAGACGATTTATTTCAGCTTGCGAAGAGGTTCTAGCTGAGAAGGGGTTAATGATTGTTTTATTAGCCCTCCAGTTCGAAAAGAATCTCCTCTGAGGTAAATAAAACCGTCTAGTACAGGGTGATCAATGTATAGCGGTCCTCTTCCACTCCACCGGGCGATTTCTGTCATGTTGTGGGGACGGCTGTAGCAATGGCTATCAATGTCTACCCTGCTTCACTTATTCCTTTGCTACTCCCACTGCCACTCCCCCGCCCCCCTCCCCTCCCAGCAGACTGAAAGTGAAGAGGTTAACAGAGGCAATATCTAACCGCTTAAGTGTATCTCCGAAAATCATAGACCATTTGAAGAAACTGGATAATTAGAGATTAATTAGGATTGACTCAATTGGACACGCTGTGTGAAGCTGCAGAATGTGGTGAATATTTTTGGCGTATCCGGTAGAGCCAGGATTCCGAGGGCTTGAATGATGAGTGAACGGAAGTGTGGCCTATTTGGATTGGGCAAGTTTGTGCTGTCTGGACACTGCTACTCCTCACCCTGCCCTTGGGTGGGAAAGGAGGTCCAGATGATGATGATGATGATGATGATGATGAACTAGGAGAGTGTACATAACAGAAAGAACAGGGTGAGACTGACTAGGAGGGTGTGTAGACTGAGGTGAAGGAGGGGGGGGGAGTGGAAGGTGTGACGAGGATGAATGTGAGGAATTGGGGTGTGTAAGAGGCAATGTGAGATCGTGGGGCTGTGTGTGGACAAGTGAGACAACCAGATGGCATGGGGAAGGGTGACGTCGCAGGAGTGAAACTCTCTAACCCTTCAGGGATTAAGCCGGCTAGCTATAGACAAACATATAGATACAGATAAACAGATAGGTAAATAAATATATGACAGTACAGTAGATAGATAAAATGATTAATAGAAGGCTGATAGACAGATAAATAGATAGATAGCTAGATAGACAAACAGACAGACAGAGAGACAGACAGATAGAAACATAGGTTAACTGACAGACAGATACATATAAGTACAGGCAGAGAGATAAATAAATAGGCATATAGTTAGACAGATAGATAAAAAGATATAGAGGTTGGGGAAGTGGACGTTCTGACCACCACTTGGTGGTGGTGAAAGTCAAGGTTGAAATGAAGTGGAGGAATAGAAGGGAGGGACAGGAGGAAGTACATCTTACAAGGAGGGTGGAAAGGTTACAAGTGGATAGCAAAAAGGCAGAATACAGGAGAGAAATGGAAGAGCGATTGGGTAAATATGATTTGAAGCAGATGGGGGATGTGAGAGGGGTGTGCAAGATATTCACAGAAGAAATCTGTGCAGCATGTGAGGTGGTGTGTGGGGTGAGGAGATGACGAAACTGGGTGCAGGGAACAGCATGGTGGAATGAAGAGGTGAGAAAGGCTGTGGCACAAAAGAAGAAAGCATATGGTGAGTGGATGAGAAACAGGGTTGTGGAGGAAGTTGAGAGACAGAAGAGAGAGTTATATGTAGAGAGGACGAGAGAGGAGAAAAGATTAGTAACAGAGAGTAAGAAGAGGCTGGATGAGGAATTTGGGAGGAATTTGAGTGTAACTGGAGGGAATGTAAGAAAATGTTCTGGAAAGAGGTAAAGAGAGTTAGACAGGGTGTTAAAGGAGCTAGTCCGGCAGTGAATGATAAAAATGGGAGATTACGAGTGGAGAAGGGAGCAAAAGTGAGGAGATTGAGAAAACACTTTAAGGAATTATTAAACACAGAGAATGAAAGTAATGCAAATATAAGTGACTGGAGAATGGCTGGGAGAAGGAGGGAGGTGAGAAGAGAGGAAGAAATCAGTAGAATGGAAATTGTGGAAGCAATGAAGAAAGTCAAAATGGGGAAAGACCCAAGAATTGATGGAGTGTGTGGTGAAATGCTGAAGCATGGGGAGGAGACAGTAGTAGAATGGATGTGGAAGATGTGCATATTGGCCTGGAAGGAAGGTTAAGTCCCGGAGGATTGGATGTCACGTAAAATTTTTCCCCTGTACAAAGGAAATAGGGAAAAAGAAGTGTGTGGTAATCATAGGGGCATTTGTCTTCTTAGTGTAATGGGAAAAATGTATGGTAGGATACTTATTGACAAAGTTAGGGAAATAACAGAGGTATTAGCTGGAGAAGAACATGGAGTTTTATGAAGGGAATTGGTTGTGTAGATCAGATATTCATTCATAGGTCTTTAGTGGAAAATTTCTAGAGAAGGGAAAGAAGTATGCAGCCTTCATGCATTTGGAGGAAGCATATGACAGGATGGATAGACAAGGATTGTGGAAAGTATTAAGAATATATGGAGTGAATGGGAAGCTGCTGAATGCCTTGAAGAGTATTTACGAGGATGCTAAGGCTGTGTGGACAGTGATCTGAGTGAATTTTTCTAACTGAAGATTGGATTGAAACGGGAATATGTTATGTCTGCATGCTTGTTCATTCTGAATATGGATGGAGTTATAAAAGATACAAGGTAGGGCAGTGGATGTGAAAATGGTCCTAATGAGAGAGGGCATTGTTTGGAAACTCCCTGTACTGTTGTTTGCAGATGATATTGTGTGTTAAGTGAAGACAAAGAGGAGCTGCAAGGCTTGGTGCATGAGTCTGGGAGAGTGTATATGAAAAGGAATCTAAAGGCGAATGTAGGGAAGAGTAAAGTCATCGTCTCCAAGAGAAATGAAGTCATTGAATGTACAGTCATAAAAAAACTATCTTTACCCCCAGGAATGTTCGATGTGAAACAAACGTTAGCTGGACTATGTGGGCGGGTCCATGCTGTTTGCCCCTCCCCTATCTTGTGTTGCCATATCCGAATGCCACTACAAGAGTTGGAATAATGAGCAAGAATGAGCCATATGGCTGGGAAATATGTAGGACGTGTTTGCGTTACCCTGAGCACCCAGCTGGGAATTAATAATGAAACTCAGCACGTTTATTATTTTCCTACTATTCAACACTTATTATATATAGAATACAACAAATAAATTATTTTGAAATGTATGAAATCTATAGGCATCGACGTTTTTCTTTTATGATAGTGTAGCGGAGGTGCATGAGTTAATTTGTTTGCTTTAGGTGGGTGGTTAAATGCTTCAGATGGATGCTTCAGTTCGTGGCATCCATGCGTCGACGTCTAGAGGCTGTTTTGGAAGGAGGGGGTGGGTATACAAAATATTAACCCCAACACCACGGGGATGTCGGAGGCTGTCCTTGCACGTCCTGCGGGGATAATCGCACTCCGACTGACTTTTAAAAAATATTTGCCAAAGCTCAGTTATTAGTCCTAGAATATTATAATTATAATTATTAGCCTATAGGACATACCTTCAGCTTTCTCCTGGGATGTTTGTTGAGCCTTCGTCGACTACCGTAGGACTTGTGGAGACTTCTGAAGTTGGGTACCATTTTACACTTCCCGACATACAGTAATATGATTACCACGGCCTGATATTATCACTAGAAACACTATTCTATGATTTTAAAGTAGATTGGAATCCATATCCCCCCAAAAAAACACTGTGAAAGCAATGAAAATTACGAGCGCGTAGGAGCTTCCCACCAGCGCTCGTTCCCCGCTGGTATTCTGTCATTTATTATTCATAAACACACTCACTAGTACTTTATTACATTTTTATATATGTACAGTATTTATCCATAAATTTACGTCAGTAATAGTAGTTTATTTTCAGTCCGGGCATTCACTTTCTCGTTCAGTAAACTACGAGTATGTAGAGAGCAAAGCTTTCAACTTCACTGTCATTACTTCAAGTATTTGTACTCATTCTTATATTACTAATTATTTACATTTCTGTTTACATTATTTATTGACATTTTCACTTCTATTTTATTTACACTATGTTATGCACTGTCACTTGCAGTAACTTACAGAAACTATATTCCACTGTTCAGTCATATTTACATCCATTGCTCTCACTTGCTATTTACACATACATACACATTATTTACATATTCACTTGCACTGTTTTAGAACTGCTTCAGGCTGTGGTAATCAAAGAAGCAGGTTACGCAGAGGGGATCCTGGCACTCAGTGCACTGCCAAGAGGTGCGTCTGTGCTCAGGTGTGCATCTGGCGGTATGTGCACACACCTGGCACCTGCAGATCGCAGCCTTCCTCGTCGTTGTGGCAGGCATTTGCACCAGTCTGTGCCGATCCATGTACGCCCTCTGCTCAAGTCTGTCAGGAAGTCTAACAGAATGGCACCTTGGAGCACCTCTCAAGCAGCTGCTGAACACAAGTCCTGGCGAACAACCTCAGGGAGAAGGACTTGGGTGGCTTTACCTTCATCTTGTACAGGATGAAGGCGTTCAGCATCGTCATGTCAATGAGATGCAGAAAAACTTTCCTGTACCACCTAGTATTCTTCCTGAGGCAGTCGATCTCTCCAATCATCATGTCGGACTTGTCCACCAGCCGCATGTTGATATTATAGTCGATGACAGCATCAGGTTTCCTCACAGGTTCGCCTGTCCTACGGTCGACCTTCCCACTGTCTTTCAGTTCCCCCTTGTGTACGGTGGTGAGCATGTGCACGACCCTCTTGTCATGCCACCGTATTGCCAGCATCTTCTCAGACTTGCGTAGGTGCACGTCTCCTTGCTGCGAATTTCCTACCTCGAGGAATTGGGGGAAGTGGGCACGATTGCTCTTGACAGTGCCGCAGGAGTTGATGCCGTGCTCAGAAAGGTATTTAGCAAGTTTCGGTGCTGTATAGTAGTTGTCAGTATACAGCACATGATTCCCACCAAAATACCTTTCAAGCAGCACTTTCACTACACAGCCTGAGAAGCCAAGGGGGTGTGTTTTGTCCAGATCGACAGTGCTGGCTGAATAGATGACGAAGTCAAGGATGTACCCCGTCTTACAGTCGCACAGTACAAAGAACTTGATTCCAAAGCAATGACGTTTGCTTGGAATGTACTGTACGAACCTCAGACGTCCTCTGAACAAAACCAAGGATTCGTCTATGACAACCTTCTGAAATGGGTGGAAGAATGACATAAATTTATCCTTCATTCTGCTCAGAATCTCCCGGATCTTCCAGAGTGGGTCAGTCTGGGAAGGTACATCGTTGTTGGCGAAGTGCAGGTTTCCCATGATGTTCCGGAAGCGATCTCTGGCCATGTACTTATTGAAGGTGGGTGAGGGTAGTAAAAGGTCCGTGGATCAGTAATCTTCTAACCCATGCTTCTTTGAATGTGGCATGAGAAGCATAAGGGCGAAGAACACATACAGTTCCTGCACTCCAAGCAAGGTCCAATGTTGCATTTTCGCTGCACCTGCACCACTTGCAGCACGTTGTGACTCGTACCTGTTGGTCTCATCACGTATGTGCAGCATGACTTCGTCATCAAGGAAGGCCAAAAGGTAGTCCACACACTCAGCATCCTTGTCAAGAGTGAAGGCAGGTTGTATCCCTGAGGAACTCTCATCAAAGTGGAGTTGTTCAGGGATGAAGTTGGAACCTTCCGTCCACACTAAGGTGTCCAGGATTCCCTCTCGTGGCGGTGTAGGCTGGGTGAGGGTGGATGAGGGTGGCTGAGGCAGACTGGGCTGTTTCAAGGTCACTCTGACTGCCGTGTAGCACTAACAGCCTTTACTCTAGATGCTACACTACTTTTACGATGACTCAGGGATTTACCTCGTCCCCTATGGCCTGCCTTCACTGTAGGTGCTGGTGGAGACTCCAACAACGAAGACTCAGGAAAATTTCTGCTGAAGAGGAAGAAATTGAGTGAAGTGGGGCTGGGGAACGGGAGGTGATTCACCTCGGAACTCATGGCGGGCTGGGTCACGCGGGGCCATTGTTAAGGGGCTAACCCACCTCCTCTTCACTTCCTTCCCAAATTCCTTCCCTTGCTGCACTAAGGGCTCCTTTCCCTTGGAGCTAGGACAAACTTGGGACACTGAAGCACTCGTACTGGGAGTTTCTGTCACGATTTGCTCCCCAGGCTCATCACACGATTCACCCAAAAGATCAAAGTCACTATCCATCATTATCATCGATAATTCGGCCAGTTCACGTTCCACTGCAGAGTCACTTAGTCCTTTACTGCTTCCCACACGAGGTTTAGTAGGGGTAGAGTCACAGGGCCCTTTGCAATGGGCGCTGAAGCAGTGGAAATGGAGGGGCGCGAGTGCGACATGATTTCACCTCAAAGGATGAAACTGAACTGAATGACGTGGCGTATATGGACAGCCAAGGGTTGACAATGTCAGTGTGGTGACAGCTGCTAAATTATATGCTATGAAATGATTAGTAGGAAATCTAGACAATACATAATAAATTAGGTAGTTCCAGGTGAATGTAAATATCACTTAGGCTTGTCCCTTCCTTTCTTATAAATATTTTTATTATGAGAATAGGTCATATGGCATACTTCAAGGGGAAATAAGCAGGGAAAATTAGTGAACGAGTGCACATGGGGTGTTGCCAGGTGATAATTAGCCAATTCCAAGTGTATGGCACTATCACTTACCTTTTTTTTTATATATTATTTTGTATAAGAATAGGGCATAGGGCTTATTTCAATGGATGAAATCAGTGGAAAAATTCCGGAAGATTTGCAGGCCGCGTGCAGTGAGAGGAGAGGGTAATGGAGGGAGGTAGGGAGGGGAGTCAATACTGGGAAAAATGGCTAAATTGTCAACAATGGATGGGAGTACAGATGAGATTAGCAGTGCTGACTATTGTTGGACATTGGCAGTACTGATAGATGATACAAGCCACCACTTGAAAGGGATAATTCAAAATAACACAGAATCACAAAAGTGACGCCCGCGGTATGATCCATTGTCGAGCATCACGAAAGTGATGCCCGCGGTTAAGGGTTAATGTGAGAATAGTATTATTATTTTCCTGTAACATTTATTATATGTAGAAAGCATACAAATAAAGATTAGACTTGGTTTGTAGCTGAATTTATATATTGGATACATATCATTATCATTTGCCTCCATATCATCTGATATGTAAATTATTAATAATAAAATGTATTTCTAATAAGAGGAAACGATCAATTATATTTCCCATAAATTCAAAGTGATTACAAACAGATATTATGTTTGTGGTCATTTACTGATCCACAACATTTATCTTGTTAACTGTAATCAAGACATAGTTTTCTTTCTGAACAGTGAGGTTTAAGAAATGAAAAATGTGTTTAAC